>NW_027097021.1:0-40000 GCF_019320115.1 Miscanthus floridulus
ACATCATATCAGCTGAGCTGAAAGTTCATCAGAGTCTTGGCCACCAGGTTAAGATATGTGCTGCACAAGACCCTGCTGCAACCTGCAACTGCTTCACCTGTGACCCGTGTGATCGTCATCTCGCTCATTCGGCTTGCACCGTAGTGCTTGTGCTTGGATCGGCCGCAGCTTGTCCTTCTGTTGTTTATAATAAGAACTCTAGCAGGTATTTGCATATATGGTACTGCATATTAATTTGGCTTCTAGGCCCAGCATACCGGAAGGCCTACTATGACAAAGAAGGCGACCGAGACTATTCCAAGCCTGAGACCACCGGAAACCAAAAGCCCGACTTGAAGTTCATGAGCTAAGTGGCGCAACTGAGGAAGCCCATTGTATGATGTGGCAAGAGCAAACTGCTTAAGAGTTGTGTGAGACTTGTCCACGGCCATTGATTCTGTAATACTCTCTCCGTCCTGAAATATAGTGCATTGTGACTTCTAAAGTTTGTACTAAAATATAATGCATTATATATGTGTCAATGTCTAGATTTAGCAAAGTTTATTAAAAAGAAAACCATAATTTAAGGAGAAACACCTTAATTGGTATTCTATGGGTACATGCATCATTTGAGGATTCCCTTAAGTTGAAATTTTTGGAATACACTATATTACAGGACAGACGGAGTAGGCTAGTGTCACTTCCGGTTTTAAAGACAAAATCGAATACAAAACATATGTATAGTAGGATCAGCCTATTCATATATGTGACCTAAAACATTACATTACAGTGTTTATTTACAAAAGCATGAATTTATTATAAAATAGCCCGAGAGTCTAAAACAAAATTACATAGATCGACTTTAATTAAACAACTCCAGTGGAAGATGACCCCATCTTCACAGGCAGCTGATTGGGGAAAGTACTAACCACGCTCAAACCACACCATCTTCATTGAACTCTGATTCCTAAATCGTCTCACCACATGGGTGAGGTAGCAAGAGAGACGAAGAGAAACGATGAGTATATCAAAATGCACTTTGCAAGTGTAGAAAAGTATGACATAAGGTTTAAATGGTATCAGATCAAGCCAAGATAAACAATATAGCAACAAGGCACTTTTTGTATGAGTTCCCTCGGAGGACCATGCTTTGAGCAAAGACCATGACATGGCGATAATAAGTGTCATTTGAGCTATTGTTATGAACGTGAATCAATTTGATCAAGTTGGACACCTCAATTTGCGGTAGTATCCTTGATAGGGGCAGTACGTAGAGAACGTATGTACTCCCACTGTTCTGAATTATAGGTCGTTTTGACTTTTCGAGATACATCGATTTTACCATGTCTCTAGACATAGCGTATATATAGGTGCATAGCAAAATCTATGTATCTAGAAAAGTCAAAATGACTTTATAATTTAAAACGGATGGAGTAGGTCACATTAGATGAAAAGGTGACATGATGACCAAAAAATCCGTGAATGTCTCCAGATGGTCACATGGTTTTGTGTATGACATGGAGAATTGGAATTAGGAGCTGAGGATAGAAATAGCTTATCGATATGTGATGCAAATATTCTTAGGTTTAGTGTCACATCACAAAGTGGTGCAGGAAGGAGTATAAAGTCATGACCAGAATCTGTAACTTCTCTTAGTGATGTGGGGTTCTCCTAGTATTTTAGCATTCAATATTTAGTATAAATATTTCCTACCAAATACCTCTTAGTGAGGATTCTCATGTGTTGTGACTGGTGGTAGTGTTTTATTATGACCTAAAAACACTTGGAGAACTCTACCATTTTTTGTAGTGAGTGAAGACAATTATCATCTAAGGCTTGTTTTTGTGTTGATGGGTTCAACCCAAGGCCTTAATTAGTTTGCTATGGGCCCTAGGCCCGTAGAACTTGACCTTTATGAGATGCTGTGAGCTAGACTGGATCCGATGTGGACTCTAAAATTGTCAGGCTAGAGCGCCGGTGGCTAAGCTAAAGTATACCTTAGGTAGACCACTATGTTTGGTTTTTTGAGCCACCTGATATAGTATTTGTATGTCTGTTAACTCTATAATTCAATAAAGGGGGCCTGTTTGATCCCCTCTTTAAACTTTAGAGCTAAAGTCTCCAAGCAAGTAGTTTAAAGTTAGCTCTAAACTTTAGCCCACCTTATATTAGAGCTTTAGGCCTTAAAATAAGCTAAAGTGCTCTAAAGTTTTTAGAGCTCTAAGGTTTAGAGAAGAGAGTCCAAACAGGCCCTTAGGCCTTCTGAAAAAGCTAGAGTATACCCAGCCAAAAAAAATTGATGCTTTATCCACAGTCAAGTCATCAAACTCAATCCAAGCACGGGGAAAAGACACAAGAGTCATTTCCAAATAGTTGTGGTCCATGTCGGGCCAACATGCAGAACGGGACGAGGAACATACATGGATCATCGAAACACGACACATCCAGGCGGCCGGCCGGCGCGGCTCCGATCCTGCCGGTGGTGCAGTGGATGGGAAGTTTAGGGAAGAGAGTCCAAACAGGCCCTTAGGCCTTCTGAAAAAGCTAGAGTATACCCAGCCAAAAAAAAATGATGCTTTATCCACAGTCAAGTCATCAAACTCAATCCAAGCACGGGGAAAAGACACAAGAGTCATTTCCAAATAGCTGTGGTCCATGTCGGGCCAACATGCAGAACGGGACGAGGAACATACATGGATCATCGAAACACGACACATCCAGGCGGCCGGCCGGCGCGGCTCCGATCCTGCCGGTGGTGCAGTGGATGGGTTGATCCGATCCGAACAAACAAGATAAAATCAGAAGGGGAGGACGTAGAAGCCAATGGCGTCGAGGTATTGGTCCGCGCGAGCGAACATGCCGACGACGCTGCCGTTGTTGAGCACGGTGACGTTGAAGGCCGTGCCGTCGCCGCGGCGGAAGGGCCCGCAGGTGGCGCGGTTGGTGACGAACTTGAATCTTGTTTTAATTACAATTTAGGTTGAAAAGTTCTAGCTGATGACGTTTATTTTCTTGCTCTCGCCTCCGCTTCTCTCTTCTCTGGCTCCCATTGGTTATGAGCTTGCGCGATCGCGCAGAAAAAGCTAAGGCCCCCGCTTTTTGGTCTTCGACCTTGTGTCCTGCACGGAGGCTCCGTTACTTTCTTGCTTCGGTATAGCCCCCGCTTTTTGGTCTCTAGCTGTCGACAGGGAGGTTCTAGCGCGTCGCTGCGGAGAAGCTAAGGTGCTCATATTTGATCTTGCAGTTGTTGCGAAGGCTTTGGTGTAATTTAAGCACTTATCGAAGGTGGTAGTCTTCAATCTTGATGCTTCTCCAGAGGCCATAATGCAATTTGAGCAAGCAACGGATGTTGAGTAAGCCTTTCTTGGGCGTTGTCTTCGCTTGCGTCTAGATGGGAATGTTGTTGCCTTCGGCCATGCTGGAGCAGCTGCGCTCCCGTCGAACATGGTTGATGCCGAGCTATATCGGTTGGTATCTTTGGTTGCGAGGGATGTTATTAGGGATGAAAACGGTCGGAAAACCTCTCAACCGTTTTCTACTTTTACATTGAATACGAAAACGAAAGCGAAAGCGGTAAAGCCGAACACGAAAACGAATACGAACTTATAGAATATCGAGAATTTCGAAAACAAACTAATTCGAGCGGAATTATGTCGAACACGGTCGGTATACAAAAAATTAATACGAAATATTGACCCGTAGGACCAAGTGCATAATAGTTAACCAGTGAATAATAATTAACAAGTCCTACAACTTTCTTAAAAAGTATCTTCATTCGACACCATGTAAGGAAGATATGATTTTTCTTAGGCAATAAGCACTTGTACGCGATTTAATATACCGCTGAAACTTTGTTTAATTTTTTTGAACATCTTAAATACCTCAAATGAAAAAACTGAAAACTAGAAAGTTGTAAATATCGTTGAGAGCTACAATTTTTATATAAAAATCATCTTCATCTGAGATCATATGAAAAAGATACAATTTTTCTAAGGTTAGACTTCTAGTGGGCCAAATTTGGTTTAAACCGAAGTCCAAAACTGAATTTCGAATTCGGGATATTCTAAATTAAAAGTAGAAAAATAGAAAACGGTCGAAAAAATGTCTAAACCGTTTTCGTTCTGATTTCAAATATGATGTTTTGAATTTCGAACCGAATTCGAATTTGTCCAAAAATACGAATTCGATCGAATTAAATGTAAAAAATGATGCGGTTCGGTACGGGATATTTCCGTACCATTTTCATCCCTAGATGTTATGAGTCTTCATGCGATACCCTTCCGCAGCCTCTAATACTGACCGCTTGCTGATGTATTGTGATTGTGCAACACCTTCCGGAGGCTGTACAACATCATGTGGTGGATGCGTACAACCTCTCTGTGGCCTTCGCTGGGCTACGCAAGCTGCTTTAGTTATGAGTCTTCGCACGGTATCTTGTGATTGCCTTCTCTCTAAGGATACTCCCACCTCCACTGCTCTCTTGCCTTAGTCTATAGTGTGCTAGGTTTAGGTTGCCTTGGCCTCCCCCTAGCGCTCTCAGGAGTTAGTGATATAGTGATGCACTGACTGAGGCTAATGCAGGGGGAGACGCTACGTTTTATAGTCTCATACTTGTACGATTTAATAAATTTTGGTGGTTGGTCGGGTTTTATTGCTTAGATATGTTTTAAAGTCATAATAAGATTAATGGATTTCTTTGTAACTGGCGTATTTTTGGCTCTTTATTTCTATTGTACTTTAGTCATTAATTCCTAATTGTTACCTGGTGCCTGATAAGGATAGGTCTTTGCCAGGTATTTTCTTGCCCGATGCCTACGGCGAAGGTAGGTCTTTTGTCGGGTTTTGTGGCCTTTTGGTTGTTTTGATGAATCCTTGATGCCTGATTGTGGAGAGGGCTTTGTCAAGGCTGCAGGCTAATTTAGCTGCGAAGGTCCTTCCATGCTTTAGAGCCTTCGGCTAAGGTAGTGGAAGGTACTCTTTGTCGTGATGTCGTTTGTCAAATGTTGTGGCTCCGTTGCTAGCCACTTTCAACCTTCGCTTTTCATAGTACTCTTGGGGGAATTTCTCTTTATATTTTAGAGGGATTTACATGGGTCCTGCATCTTCAAAAACCTCACCTCCGCTAGGAGCCCTCTTTGTGAGGAAAAGAGTACAGGCCCTTTTGCACGAAATGTAAAGAAAAAATGTGAAAACTAAGAGAGGTGAGGTGACCTTCGTTTATAGTTCCGCGGAGGCCACCCCTTTACAATTATATGTAGAACCTACGCAAACTATCGATGTTCTAGGTATGAGTGGTTGTTTTACCTTCGTCGTCTGTCAGGAAGAGTGACCCTGGTCTTCCGGTGGCCTTCGCTGTGTATGGGCCTTGCCATTTTGGTTGGAACTTTCCTGCATTGGCTATATTGGGCTTCCTTCTTAGGACTAGGTCTTCGTCTCGTATGAGCTTTCTAACCACCTGGTTGTCTCTTCATCTACTGGTTTGGTCTTGGTATTTGGTGATGTTTTCTACTGCTTCTAGTCTTGTGCCTTCGATTGTTTCTTTGAAGTATTCTTCATCTGCTACAAAGACATGTTTCATTACCTAGAGGTTCTGATGCTTGATCTCCTCGGGTAGCATTGCTTCTTCATCGTACAGGAGCTTGAACGGTGTAAAGCCCGTTGTCCTGGATGCTGTGGTGTTATGAGACCACACCACCTTTGGTAGTTCCTCTACCCACTTAACTTTGCTGAGGTTAAATAGGGTCTTCGAGATTGTTGAGAATATTACTCTGTTAGCTCTTTCTACTGCTCCATTTGACTCCGGATGATAGATTGATGGAAGGCTATTTTGTGCCTATGCTTTTGCAGAATTCTTTGAATTTGTTTGAGTCGAACTGCTTCCCATTGTCAACTGTTAGGGTTCTTGGTACTCCGAATCTGCAGATTCTGTTCTGCTAGAAGAACTTTTTTACTTATTTCTGAAGTGATTGTTGCTAGTGGCTTTGCTTTAATCCACCTTGTGAAGTACTCGATTGCTACTACGGTGAACTTGTTCACCCCTTACGAAGGTGGTAATGGTCCAACAAGGTCCATGCCCCATCTTTGTAAGGGGCAAGTTGGTGGGATGAGTTGCACTGTAGCTGAAGGCTTTGACTGATGTGGGGAGTTGCTTTGGCATGCTTCACATGTCTTGACAATTTCTTCTGCATCTTTGATGTGCGTGGGCCAATATAATCCCTGCCTGATGGCCTTTACAGATAATGCTCTTGGACCAATATGTGAGCCGCATATTCCTGAGTGGATTTCTTTGAGGAGCTCTTTGCCTTCGCTTTGCTTTATGCATCTGAGCAATGGTTGGACTACACCTTTCTTGTACAATATGCTGTCTATCAGAGTATAGCTTCTCGCTCTGGCTGCCATTCTTGCTATGCTTGCTTTATCTCCTAAGTGGAGCTCATTGTTCAGGTGATCTATGATTAATTGTCTCTAGTCTTCAGATTCCGTGACTAGGACTATTTTGAATGCCTTCATGGTTGCTTGTATTGCTGGTTCTCGCAATACTTGGTAGAATGTTCCTTCTAGTGTGGCAAATTGTTTGTTGCTGCCTTCACCAGCTCATCTGCTTCTGAATTTTCTGCTCTTGGTATGTACTTCAGGGTGAATCCCTGAAGCCTTCGCTCAAGTGCCCTTACTGTGGCCAGGTATTTTACTAGTTCTGGTTCTTGGGCCATGTATTCTTCTCTGACTTGTCCTGCCATGACTTGAGAGTCTATTTTTGTCAGTACCATCTTTGTGTCGAGTGCCTTTGCTTTGTTTAGCCCTAGTATGAAGCCTTCATACTCTGCAATGTTATTTGATGCTTTGAACTCTAGTCTGGCTGCATACTTCATCCGAAGGCCTAACGGTGCTATCAGGACGACGGAGGCTCTTGCTTCCTGGTGTCCCCATGCTCCATCTATATAAATGTCTAGATCTGAGCTTGGGGTTATGGGTTTTGATGTACCGAAGGTGTCCAATCTGCCATGAAATCTGCTAATGCTTGTGATTTTATTGTTGTTCTTGAGACGAAGTTGAGATCAAATTGGGATAGTTCTATTGCCCATTGCCCTATTCTTCCAGAGGCTTGTTTGTTGTTGAGTGTATCTCCTAGCAGTTGAGAAGATGGCACTGTGATTTCGTGCGCATGGAAATAATGCTTCAGCTTTCTTGATGAGATTAGGACGGCGTATGCTATCTTTTTTATCTCTGTGTAATTCAGCTTTGCCCCTGATAGTTCTTTGGATATGTAGTAGATAGGTTACTAGATGACCTTGGATTCTTCTTCTTTTTCTTGAACAAGTACTCCACTAACTGCATCATCGGAGGCTACTATGTATAGCAGTAGTGGTGCCTACAGATCTGGTACTTTGACTAGGAGCTTGGAGGCCATGTAGCTTTTGAGCTACTGGAAGGCCTTCGACTGCTTTGGACCCCATTCCACTTTGTCTCCGCCTCTTAGGGATTTGAAAAGTGGGAGACTGTGCTCTGCTGACTTTGAGATGAATCTGTTTAGCGCTGCTATTCTCCCTATGAGCTTTTGGACTTCTTTCTTGGTTGATGGTTCTACCATTGAGATAATGGCCTTTGTCTTTTCTGGGTTTGCTCTTATGCCTTTGGGTCCTATGATATACCCGAGCATTTTGCCTCGGCTTACACCAAAGACACACTTTTCTGGGTTTAGCTTGAGTCCAGTTGCTCTGAGATTCGTGAAGGTTTCTTTGAGATCTGCAATGTGATCCTCTTCATTCTTGCTCATCGCCACAATGTCATTGACATAAGCTATGATGTTTTTCTGCAACTAGAGGCCAAGAACTGCTTTTGTCATTCTAGCGAAGGTTGATCCCACGTTCTTGAGCCCTTCGGGCATTCTGATGTAACAATATGTTACAAAAGGAGTAGTAAAGCTTGTTTTTTCCTCATCTTCCTTATTGAGCCAGATCTGGTGATACCCTGAGAAACAGTCCAAGAGTGAAAATCGCTTGCAGCCTGCTGCCTTGTCCACAGAGGTGTCTATCCTTGGCAGTAGAAATGGATCTTTCTTACCGTATTTGTTGAGATCTGTGAAATGTATGCACATCCTCATCCTTCCATTTTTCTTAGGTACCAGCACTATGTTTGCTAGCCACTCTGAGTATTTGACTTCTCTAATGACATTTGCATCTAATAGTCTCTGCACCTCAGCCTTCGCTGCTAAGATTCTGTCTTCTGATATTTTCCTTTATCACTGCTTCCTTGGCTTCATTTTAGGGTTGATATTGAGAGAGTGTTGTATAATATCTCTGCTGACTCCTTTTAGGTCGGTGGCTGACCATGTGAAGACATCTTTGTTCTTGGCTAAGGTCTCTATGAGCTCTGCCTCTTCATCTTTAGAAAGATTGCCTCCGATAATGACTTTCCTGTCCGGTACTACCTCCTCCAATGGTACTGACTTTGTTTCTTCTTGGTCTTTGAGGTCTGTCTTGCCCTTCGGTATGTCTGAAGGCTCCAGCGTATTGCTCTTGGCTGACTCAACAGAGTTGATGTTTCGCTGAGACTTGTAGATGGCTCTCTCTATGTTTCTTGCCTCCTTCTGACTACCGTGGACTGTGATGGTACCATACAGTGCTGGCATTTTCATACAAAGATAACCCATATGGATGGCTGCATTGAACTTGTTTGCAAATCCTTTGCCGAAGATGGCGTTGTATGGGTAGCTAGTAGAGGTCCACTACATCAAAGGTTACATATTCTGTTCTTGCATTTTCCTTCCCTCTGAAGGAAACTGGCAGGGATATTTTTCCCAATGCATCAACCTTCTTTTCTCCAAAGCCGATTAGTGATGAATCCGAAGGCTGCAATTGGCTTCTGCTTAATTTCATCTAATCGAAGGCATTAACAAAGATGATATATGCAGAGCTTCCGGAGTCTATGAGAACCCTGTTAATTTTTCATCCTGCTATATTGGCTTTGATTACCATGGCGTCAGCATGGGGGTAGCTTTCCAACTAGAGGTCTTTGTTCTGAGAATGTGATGGGTGTCTTCGACCAATCTGTGCAGCGTACTAGACCCTGTACTGCTATGTTGTTGACAAGCCTGAGATGATCCTTCTTCTACTTCTTCGTCTAGAATTCCATTGAAGAGCCTCTGGCTATTGGCAGTATCATGCCTATCGTAGGCAGAGGTGTGTGGGGATTGATTTGGTTTTCTGGGTTAGGTTCATTTTTTGGCACGGGTAGCTGTGGTGGGGGTGGAGGCGGAGGTAGTGCTTCGAGCTGTCTATTGTGAATCTGAGTTGGTTGGTTTGTCTCGATGAATGTTATGTGCGGAGGCCTTGGGTTTATGTAGGTGAGGCTGGCTTCTGCGCGCTGGTTACTGGCCTACCCTTGCTGCTGGGTGCTTGGTCGCCATGTAGGTAAAAAGTTAGGGTAGTATGCGGCTGGTAAGGTGGTTGGATGGATTTGATTGGAGTTAAGTCTTGGGTAGATTGGGCAGTATGGCTGCTGCGAGGGTGCAGTGAAGGTGTGGTTAACTTCTCTAGCGGGTTGTTGGGGCAGAGGTTGAGGGTTTGCCCTATTCTTTATCCTCTCTTGAGTTTCCTTCGCATCTGAGCAATCTCTGGTGATGTGCCCTTTGTTCTCTTCATGAAAGAAACAATACTGCCTTCGCTGTCTTGGTTCCTAGTTTTTGTTCTAATTCTTCCTTTTGATTGTATTTCTTGCCTTCGTACTGCTTTTGTGGTACTTTGTTTGGGGTTGCCTCTAGCATCTGCTGCCCTTGCTGGCTATTCCCTTGCTGCTCTATATTAAAAACTTGTTGATCTAGTTGTTGCTAAGGTTGTGATTGGCCTTGGCTTCTGTTGGCCTTTTGTGCATTCCTGCTGCTCCCTTGGTACTGCTTATTCTGATTTTGCTCTTCTAGCCTTCTACTAAGGTCGTTACCTGACCTGTAATACTTTTCTAACTTGTTGTAGAGTTCCTCTATTGTGCTTGGCTTTTCTCGAGCTAGATAAGCTACAAAAGCTCCGATGTGGAGGCCTTTGATTGCGGCTTCAATTGCGACATCTTCTGGGACATTTGGTGCCTTCGTTTTTAGCTGCACAAATCTCTAAAAATAATCCCTTAGAGCCTCCCCTTGATTTTGTTTGCACTAGAACAGGTCCATTGAGGTTAAGGACTCAGTGGTAAACCCTTTGAAGTTAGCTATGATTTTGTCTCGGAGGTCTTCCTAGGAATATACTGTACTTGGTCTCAACATCGAATACCATGCCAATGCATCACCTTCGGCTGCAATAATGAATGACTTGGCCAAGACAGTGTCATTCCCGCCTATGGAGGCTATAGCTGCCTCGAAACTCATGATGAACTGGCGCGGGTCTGATCTTCCGTTGAATTTGGATAGGGTAATGGGTTTGTAAGATGAGGGCCAAGGTAAGCTTTGGGTTCATTCGGATAGTGAAGATTTTGAATCTATGGTTCTATGGGCTGGAGGTGAGGTGAAAGGTGAGCTGAAGGTTGGTTGGGTGGCCAAACCTGGCGAAGGGTTAGGTTGGCTCTGATTTGCTGAGTGGTGCTGGTTAGGTGTGTTGGAAAGAGGCTGACTAAGCTGCATGCTTTGAATCTCCGCCTGCAAGATAGCCAACTATTGTCTGATCTCTGCGGCCTAAAGTGATGCCTGAACTACCCTTTGGTTTGCGGCGAAGGTTGCCGCTAACCTATCTCTTTCTTGCTGTGTGCTCTGCAACTAGGTTTGGATCTATTGGAGCACTTGCTCTGGTGTTGGTTCTGGCGCCGGCTGCTCCTCGGTCGCTATAGGCTGATCATTCGTAGCATCTTATTCTATGACTGGCGCTTCGGTAGCAGTAGCATAGGTGCTAGGGCGTTATGCCTGGGCCTTCCCCTTGTGGTAGGCTCCAAAGGTGCTCTTGTGGAGGCTGCTCTCTTTCTTGCCATTGTGGGTTTTGCTTGGCCTACACGCGGTGGGTGCCAATGTTGAAAAACCAGATTTCCAGTAGGAATGAGATGGTGGGACCTTCGCCTAGGCGGATGCCCTAAGTGAAGGCTGAGGAAATGTTAGGTGGGCCCAAGCACAATTAGGGTTTCATCAATAAATTCACCAACCTCTCTTACACAGGATTCAAGTCCCCCTTTTTATAGGACGCTATTTGCTACCTTCCTACTTTACATCTTTGCCCCTTGACAGCTTGGGTACATTCCGGGAATATCCCTCCTGCTAATGCTGACTGCTAGGTATCCTTTTCTTGAACCGCCTTTGCTTCTTGGGCCATGTCCATGTGCCTGCAGGAGGCCCACGGCCCAGTATCGCACTCCTACAGGAACTTCCTCCTTCCTGGTGGAGGTCTCCAAGGGTTCTTCTTGATCTCTGCCCGGGAGGCCTCCGCCTGTGCCTCCATTTCACCGCTCGATCCATTGCCTTCGCTAACATCACCGGAGCCTCCGCCTTGTACTAAGTCCGGCGAACCTTCGCCGGGCGGGGCCGCAGGGGCGAAGGCTTCTGGTCAATTTCCCTGCACATCACTTATGCAACCGGTTAATGTTAGTTCCTACTACTGTGGTGCGCCTTAGTCTCCGCGGCTCATAACCGTGTCCCAACAATTTCCATGTTGTGTTTTAATTTAAAATGATTCCTTTTTAAAAACATGGCATATTTATGAGAATTTGACTTGATAGACTACGATCGACGTAACTTGTTTTCAATCTATAAACCTTATTCGTTCTACAGTCTCAACTAAATCATTTTTTAAACATCACAAGGAAAGTACACATGCCGCACAGTATTTTTTATGACACAAAGATTACCTCGCGCGATACGTCTGCTTGTGTGTTCTCCAACACTTTGGTAATTCTAGGAATCTCGCCCGTGGGTTAACAAAGCATTGTAAAACTCCTCTCTCTTAATGAAACACGTGTACAGGCACGTTCACAAAAAAAAAAGTGATAATGGATCGAACTGAGTGGTACACATATCTATGACTCGGCATGGCATGTCCAAACACATTCATTTCTGGTATCTATATCGTATATAGCAACATAGTTGGCCACTGGATTCAGGACCGGTGCGTCGTAAAGCACCTCGCCAGCGATTGAGACCTTTTTCTCTTGGTGTCTCATAATCAACATAGTAGATCAAAGTAGAAAAACATAGAGGCACAAAGTAGAAAAAATATATTCTTTATTCTCTGAAAATTGATTAGAGCCCCCGTGTAGACATAAGAGATGATTGATAAGAGCCCACAAAGAGAACTGGCAAGGGTTATGATTCCTTCTCATAGAGAACAAACTATGATTATGATTTTCCATTCTCTTTTTGTTCTTGGCCAGATTTCTCCTTTTCTTTTTCTTCTTGGCCAGATTTCTCCTTCTCCTTTTCTTCTTGGTCAGCTTCCGTAGGTTTCGTAGCAGGGAGGGCAGCTGGGAGGATGTAGAAACCGATGGCGTCAAGAAAATCTCCTGCGCGGGCGAAAATGCCGACGACGCTGCCGTTGAGCACGGGCAGATTGTGGTGCGTGCTGTCTACCCCGTGGCCGAAAGGCCCGTAGCTGCGGAGGTTGGTCACGACCTTGATGGAGGTGATGCAACACTCCACGTTCTTGAACGTGAATGGGCCCACTGACCAGGCAACTCCCGTTACATACTCCGAGGGCTCCAGCGTGATCTGCATGCATGCATTTGCGGATATATATAGGTGCGAAAGAATTATGGAAACAACAATTGATTTGATGCGAGCTAAGGATCGTCGGAACTCACCGTCTCCGTGCCCTCTCCTTTGCCGTTGCCGCCCCAGGGCCCGGCGGTGTGAAGCTTCCCGCTCCGGTCACGGTAGGAGAAGGCGATCCAGTCGATGACCTTGCCCCAGCGGATGGTGATGCTCTCCAGCCGCTGCGGCGCCACCGTGAGGTCGCAGGCGCTGCCACCGTCGCCGCCCCACGTCCCAAGCTTCACCACCGAGCTCTGCCGGCAGGACGACAGAGGAAAATGAGTAGAGATCGATTATGTTTGATTGATTTGCGTTGTCAGCTCGAGTAGCGATGCGATCGTCTGAGTCTGATCGATGCTTGTGGAGCTAGCAAGAGGAGAGGGAGAGGAAGAATTGAGGGAGACCATGTCGTCGTCGCGAGCTCGCGTCGCCGCCGGCCGCAGCAGAACTGAACGAGCCGAGGGAGGAGGGAATAGGGATGCAGTATTGCAGGCACAAGATTGTAGGCGTGATACGGAGTTCCATATATTTGTTACATTATTATATATAGTACATACATATATCAATAGCTGGGTAGTTGGCACCAGAGAAAGCGCAAATTTAGATGCGCAGTGATCTTGTGGTTGTTGGTATGCGCGGCTGTGCGGCCTCCACGTACAAGGAACCACGTTACCCTGCAGCGACCAGTCACGGGATATAACTGGAGTTTTTAGAATTTAGAAGAAAGGTACACCCACCTAGACGGCTAGCTAGACTTATGTGCATCTCGCCAAGCTGTATGGGAGTGAGACAGCTCTCTACAGCTCCATATCGAAGAAAAAAAAAACAGCTCAGCTTCTGCTTTATCTAGCCAAACGCTTGATTCACAGAGCTCCCCAAAGGATGCTCTGTAGATCCATGAAATCTACAGCGCTCCCCAAAGGATGCTCTGAAAACTCCTGTGTCATGGAGTTAGAGAAAATTACCCACTACTACCACAGGTTACGCAACTTAGCGGTTCGTTGTATTCTCCATCCCCTTCGTTCTTCGTCTCCGTGGCGCCGCCAATCGCGTCCTTCCCAATGCTGCCGTCCTGCCCAGCTCCTCCTTGGTTGCGCCAAGCCTGGCGCCATCCTGGCCACGCCACACCCGGCCCGCCGTGGCCGTGCCCGTTCCAACCGAGGCCTCACCCAACCAAAGCACCGTGGAGGACGATGGGATAATCTTGTGCTTTTTTGTTTTAGTCCCTTAATAATCTTTTATAATTGCATATGAATCTAGATTCATGGTGGAAAGGTCCCAATCAGAGCCTACATCCAGGTGGATCTCGTGCTCTGGATCTACTTTTGGAGCTGGAGCTGTCCTAAACATGCTCTTTAGCATGCATGGCTTAGTACCATACCATTGCACTACTTCATTTCAGATGCATTTTTTATTTACTGAGTCTGCCAAATGATCTTTATCAATGGACCATTTTAATATTTAGCTTATTACTACTGAGTCTGACACGTGCTATAAGAGAAAAGGAGATCCCATGTCTGGGGACTCTCTCGACTAATTTGCCTAACCGATCAAGGGAGCACAGAATCGTCCTGAAGACCTACGCAGCCACCAACCACTCTCCAATGTACGCAGCCACCAACCACTCTCCAATGTCATTGTTCTCCATCTTCTCCAACATTGGCGTATGCATGCTTCGTGAGCAGGCAGGGGGACATCAGCGACCCTAAAAGCATCTCTGATTTAAAGGCCAGCACCAATAAGTCTAATTAATTCTAAGTTAAGTAAGCGATTCGGAGGCCTGCTCCCGGTTGTCTGAAACCCTAACCCTAGCCACCGCCGCCGCCGGTGGAGGGGCCAGTGCCGCGGACGCATTCGCGGCCACCGGCGAGGACTTCTTCTCGGCTCTAGCCACGCGGGGCGGCCTTGCTTGCCGCGGTGCCTAGCGGCCTGCGGCCTGGTGCCATGGCAGGAGAGTGTTAACAATATCCAATAGGATCACATGACCGCAATATCTGATTGATTGATATCTCCTAAAGATTGGTTGTGCGCTCAGGCTTGGATTGCGGGTGAAGGCAAGTATCACGACTTCGGTTAGATAGGATATGTATCTCCTGATTGATGTAATATTGTGATGTAATCTAGAGTTACCAAAAGTAGTTAGCTTCTTCTTGTTGTACAAGTTGTACCGCCACGCCAGGGGCTCTTCCTGGCTATATTAACACGAACCTGTGAGCCTGAGAGGGCATCACGTTCCAACCATTTTCACATGGTAATCAGAGCTAGGTTAGTCCACAATATTCTCGATGGCTTCCTCTTCCGCGCTTCAACAATCGTTCTCTCTGTTCGGTTGTCCCGTCACCGAGAAGCTAGGCAAAGCCAAAGAGAGGAGTAGCCGGACTTGACATGGATTTTAATCCGATTGTCTTGGTTGTCGTGGCGCACACGGAGCCGCTATCTTTGGGCGAGCTCTACACCCAGCTAGTGAGCTGGGAATAGTGGATGGATCTCCTACATGGTGGATCCAGTTCATCTGCTAACACGGCTACACATGGAGGTCATGGCGGTTTCAACCACGGCGGTGGTGGCCGAGGACGCGGGCGCGGCCGCAACCGTGGCAACAACAACAACAGCGGGTGCCCCCGGCAGAACTACAACGGTGATAAACCCATCTGCTAGCTCTGCGGCAAGGAGGGCCACACCGGACTCCGCTGCTTCAAACGATTTGACGCTTCCTTCACCGGCCCACCAGAACAATCCCGATCTGCCTCCTTTGCGTCATATGGGATCGACACCAACTGGTACACCGACACTGGTGCTACCGACCACATCACGGGAGAGCTGGAGAAGCTCATCGTGAGGGACAAGTACCATGGAAACGACAAGGTTCATGCTGCTAATGGCGCATGTATGAGAATCAATCAAATTGGTCGAAGTTTTGTTCGTACCCAAAATCAAAATCTCATTCTAAACAATGTTCTTTATGTTCCTGAAGCTAACAAAAGCCTGGCATCTGTTCATCGTCTTACATCCGATAATCATGCTTTTATTGAATATCATCCCAACTATTTTTTGATTAAGGACCAGGCGACGAAGAAAACCATCCTTAGAGGGGATGAAGCTTTCATCACTACCACCTATCTTATTAATCGCCTCCCTAGTAAAATTATCAATAACCAAACTCCTCTTGAATGCCTGTTTCATCAAACACCAGACTACTCCTCTCTTCGTACTTTTGGCTGCGCATGTTGGCCGAATCTACGGCCTTATAACGCTCGCAAGTTGCAATTCCGCTCCAAACGCTGTGTCTTCCTAGGATACAGTAACATACACAAGGGGTTCAAGTGTTTAGATGTCAATGAAGGGCGTGTCTATATTTCCGGAGACGTGGTCTTCGATGAACACGTCTTCCCCTTCGCCGAACTCCACCCAAACGCCGGTGCTCGATTACGATATGAAATTCTCCTCCTTCCTCCAACTTGGACAAATCCTTCACATGATTTTGGGGATGAAAATTCTTCAGATCATTTTGATAATGATTCCCTACATACTAACCCTATGTCTAAGCGTGCGGCACATGAAAAAAGTTCGGCGTCAAACGAACTAAATCTGGCCGGAAACGAGCGTCATTTCATGCTCCCCAAGCAATTTCCCGTTTTGGCAGGAACAGGCGGCGATCCCCAGGCTGATTCACCTGCACCTTCCACTGTGGAGCCGACAGGATCAGTCTTGGATCCGGCGACGTCAGCTCCTGCGCTCGTGACGAACGCATCAGCTCCACCGGCTTCCTCTCCGTGTGCGCCACCTGTCTCGAACTCGCATCGCCTGGCTCCGTAGACGGGGGATAGGATATTTCGATCGGTGGTGGAGAATCTCCCTTGGGTCTGCCGCTCGCCGGATCTTCTGCGCCAGCCACAGATCAACCCACCGGATCTTCGCTCGTCGGATCTTCTGCGCCAACCACAAATCAACCCACCGGATCTTCTACATCGCCTGCAGCACCGGCTCTCCAGCGACCCACCACACGTCTACAACAAGGTATACGCAAACCAAAAATTTACACTGATGGAACTATTCGATATGGTCAGTTAGCAGCCACCACTGAAGGTCCTATTGATTTGCAACATGCCTTAGTCGATAATAATTGGAAGCGTGCTATGGATGTTGAATTTGATGCATTGATCAGGAATAAAACTTGGCATCTAGTTCCACCTCAAAAAGGTAAAAATGTGATAGATTGCAAGTGGGTCTATAAAATCAAAAGAAGATCAGATGGGAAAATTGACAGATATAAGGCACGCCTAGTAGCAAAGGGTTCAAACAACGATATGTCATTGATTATGAGGATACTTTTAGTCCTATTGTGAAAGCAGCCATAATTCGTCTTGTGCTCTCTCTAGCTATGTCTAAGGATTGGTGTTTGAGGTAACTCGATGTTTAGAACGCTTTCTTGCATGGTTTCTTTGAAGAAGAGGTATACACGAAATAGCCGCCAGGTTATGAAGATAAGACCAAACCACATCACTTATGCAAACTTGATAGATCCATGTATGGTTTAAAACAAGCACCATGGGCCTGGTATTCTAGGTTGTGTGGTAAACTTCAGAGTCTAGGCTTTGTTCCCTCCAAAGCTGAGACATCATTATTATTTTATCGGAAAGGAAATCATGTCATCTTTATGCTTGTATATGTTGATGATATAATTGTGGCCAGTTCATCATAGGAAATAGTGGATGCTCTTCTCCGAGATTTAGAGGACTTTGCAATCAAAGATCTCGGGAACCTACACTATTTTCTTGGCATACAGGTTCAAAGAAAGAAAGGTGAATTGCTTTTGACACATGAACGGTATGCTTCTGATATCCTTAAGAGAGTTAATATGCAGCTGTGTAAACCCATCAAAACACCCCTTAATACTACCAAAAAGCTTTCAGTCACTAGTGGCACTCGGTTAGGAGTGGAGGACTCAACCAGATACAAGAGCATTGTTGGAGCTCTCTAGTATCTCACCCTCACATGACCAGATCTGTCTTTTTTGGTCAACAAAGTTTGTCAATTCCTTCACTCGCCGACGACCGTTCATTGGGAAGCTGTGAAGAGAATATTGAGATATGTACAAGGAACAATCGGCCTAGGGTTAAAAATTAGAAAATATAACTCTATGCTTGTAAGTGCTTTTTCAGATGCTTATTGGGCCAGTTGCCCTAATGACAGACGATCTATAGGCGGCTTTGCTGTATTCCTAGGTTGCAACCTAGTGTCATGGTGCACAAGAAAATAGCCTACAGTTTCAAGATCAAGTACAGAAGCTGAATACAAGTCTTTGGCCAACGCTGCTGCAGAGGTAATGTGGGTACAAAAATTACTTGATGAGTTAGGTATTCCACATCCTTTGGCAGCATGTTTATGGTGTGATAATCTTGGCGTAAAGTACCTATCGGCTAACCCTGTATTTCATGCACGCACCAAGCATATAGAGATCGATTTTCATTTTGTACGTGAATAAGTTGCAGCAAAGTGCCTGGACATCAGATTCATCAGCACTATGGATCAGATCGCCAATGGCTTCACTAAGCCTCTTCTAGAGAAGCAAATGGTCATGTTTAGAGACAATCTCAACCTCACTGATAAGTTGTGATTGAGGGGGGATGTTAAGAATATCCAATAGGATCACATGACCGCAATATTTGGTTGATTGATATCTCCTGAAGATTGGTTGTGCACTCAGGCTTGGATTGCGGGTGAAGGCAAGTATCACGACTTTGGTTAGATAGGATATGTATCTCCTGATTGATGTAATCTTGTGATGTAATCTAGAGTTACCAAAAGTAGTTAGCTTCTTCTTGTTGTACAAGTTATACCGCCACGCTAGGGGCTCTTCCTGGCTATATTAACACGAAGCCATGAGCCTGAGAGGGCATCACATTCCAACCATTTTCACAGAGAGGAGAGTGAGGAGCCGCGTGTACGTCGCGGGAGAGAAGAAGTCGCGCGTCGGATGTGATGAGTGATGAAGTGTGATCCAAAGATCCTGGACCATTAGATTTGAGCGAGTAAGAGAAAGGAGAGGCTAGAATGGGATCTGGTCCATTCATTTTTTTACCGGGTGCAGTTGGCTTGGTGAGCGTATGTAGGGTCAAGATGGCGGACTAGAGGAGGGGTGGATAGTTCTTTCTAAAATTAATCGAGCCGGCTAACCGAAACAAATGCGGAATTAAAACTATTGGTCTAGCCAAGACTACACCCCTCTATCTAAGTTCACTAGCACCTTAGAAAGATCCTAATTATGCAACAAAGGTGCCGGGCTAGCTAGAGCTCACCTAACCAATTCTAGGAGCAAGGTCACACAAACCTATGCCGCTAGTACTTCAAGCACGGGGGAGCTCCTACACAACTAGTAAGCAAAAGCACAAAGCTCCTAAGCTCACTAGGAATGCTCAATAACAAGGCAACTAATGCCAAATTAGAGAGTGCAAATTACTTAGCTACACAAACTAAGCAATATGACTAACAAGGTTACTAAAACTAAATTAGCCACGCAAGGGAGCTACTTCTATGCTACATAAGTAAGAAGGTAACTAGCAAGCTACACAAGCTAACTAATTACAAGAGCAACTAACAAACACAATATATAAGAAAGTAAATACAAGCTTGTGTTGGGGAATTGCAAACCAACGGGATAAACAAGGTTGACACGATGATTTCATCCTAAGGTTCACTTGGTTGCCACTAAGCTAGTCCCCGTTGAGACAAGCTCCAAGGTTGCTGCCGGTCCTCTTGCTAGTGGTGACCCGCAAGTCACACTCTCCCACGTGGAGTGCTTACCACAAGCTCTAGCACTTGACTTGACCAGACCACTTGTTGTCCTTCGTGTCTCGCTCTACTAGAGTTGCTCTTCGCAGCTCCCGTGGGATGAGCACAATACCTCTCACAATCTCTTCTCCGAAGCACCGCACAAACTTCTTTGCGTGCTTCAACGGAGACCAGCACCAAGCCGTCTAAGAGGTGGCAACCTCTAAGAGTAACAAGCACCACCGGCTTGCAACTCGATCACCTAGTGCGAACACTTGCAATCTCTCATGCACCACACTAGAATCACTCTCTCACTTAGCGGATATGATTAGCACTAATTACAAGTGAGTTGGAGGGCTCCCAAGCACTCTCACACAAGGACACTAAGTCCCCAAGGTGCTCAGCCCCTGAAATGGCGGGCCACCACCTCTATTTATAGAGGGAGACCTCAAACTAGCCGTTTGGACGCTTGCTGAAAAGTGAACTGCGGATAGTCCGCCCTTATGCTGAAACTAGCCGTTAGGTGCAGCAACGGTCACCCTAGACAGTACGCCCCTTAGGGCCCGGACAATCCGCTGTTCACTGAAACTAGCCGTTAGAGTTCAAACGATAACGTCGGGAATAATAGGCGGACAGTCCACCGTTCAAACTCAACAACGTGTCTAGAACATGTCTAGAACCCTTGTTCCTTGGGAATTCGTTGGCGGACAGTCCACCCTTAGAGGGCCGGATAGTCCACAATTCATTTCCAACAGCCTGGGCGAGTTTCCAGCAACTCTACTCGCCATTGATTTTAGTCGGTGGACAGTCTGCCACCTAGGCACAGATAGTCCGCCATTCACGTATCAGCCCATGAACAGTGCGAGCGTCGCGTCCGATCCCTCCCAAATGTCAGTGTCCGAGGACCGCGGACAGTCCACCACCAAAGGGCATACAGTCCACCAATGTCCCAAAAGCAACCCAAGCTCTCTGCGACCTCCTCCTCGCTTCCAACTTCTTCTCCTTTGTAAATGTGTCAACACCACCAAGTGATACACCACCTTATGCATGCGTGCTAGCTTTTTACAAACATTTTATCAAAGGATTAGCTCTCTTTTCACCACGCCACTCGTTCCTAGCAATGATGCAAAGTTAGATCACTCGAGTGGCACTAGATGACTGATATGCAAATAAGTTTACCCCTCTTGATAGTACGGTCATCTATCCTAAACCCAGTCATAAACTTCTCTACACCCTATGACCGGTGAAATGAAATGCCCTATAGGTTATACCTTTGCCTTGCACATTCCATTCCATCTCCTCCAATGTCGATGCAACACAGCACCAACATGATCAACTGTGATATGATCCACTTTATATCATCATGTGACCTTATTGGTTCATCAATCTTGACTTCACTTGCTCTTCACCGTTGCATCGGTCCATCGGCACCAAGTCTTTGCTCAAGCATCCAGCCACGCGGTCCAGTGCTTTAAAGCCTCTGACTTGCCCTTCACTCTTGCAACTGGTCCATCAAGCCAAGCCTCATCTTGATCTTCTCCACCTTAGTCACATGACTCCATGTCATGTCTTAATGCAATGAGCTCCTTCATTACATATTCACCTATGGACTAATCTCTTATGTATTCTCACATAACCACATATTAGTCCACCTATGTTGTCACTCAATTACCAAAACCAAACAAGGACCTTTCAATCTCCCCCTTTTTGGTAATTGATGACAACTCTATAAAGATATGGAAATTAAGCTCATTTCAAGCTAGCTCTTCACACAAGTGTAAATTGCTAACTTGATTTGGATTTTATGCTACTTATCCAACATTTAAGCTCTATGTCCAGATTTGGATGAGCACCATAAAACCCAACTTGGTAGTGATAACTCCCTCTACATGTGTGCTCAAATAGTTTGGTTTCAAGCTTGCACACATGCATAATATATGAAATTTGTGGGAGTGTTACCACTACTAAGTGGTGCTAAGGTGTATAGAATAACCTTTGAAGCATGAAACCAATCGGAGTTGCACTTTTAAGACCATCCTTAGCATCATGAGTAGCTAGACAACAAATACACTAGAAATCCTGTGAGATCAACATTATAAGCAAGGTTCTAGTACCACAAGTAAAAACACAAGTCTAGCTACCATCCTATGCATGCTAGTTATCATTTCATCATTCAAGTTCTATAACTAGCATACACCACGCAAGCATGTATATCAAATTTAAAACTTATGCAAATGCAAGCAAGCACATGAATATGCATATATCAAATGCAAACAACCAAGTTCATGAGCTTGCTCCCCCTACTTGTGTGCTTCTCTTGTCCAAGAATTTTGATCCTCTCACATTCTTCAATTTTGCTCCCTCTTTGTCCATGTCCATGTCCAACTTCTACTTCCCCATGTCTTTCATATCTTTGTCAACTTCTCCCCCAAAGCTTTCATATCTTTGTACAATCTCTCCCCATTTGTCATCAGTTTCCATGAAAGGTGTGCTTCTTATTGATACAAAGGATTACATTGAGGGTAGATGGTTGACACCTAAGTCTTGCATTTTTTATGGACACTTCTAAATATTGGAATGACACCACTTGTAGCTCTTGAGATACCTCATGTAGGATCTTTTACCTTGATACCAATCAGTGGGGCACCTCCCTCTATGTCATAGCATGGGTCATTCACTTGATAAACTTGAGCTCTTGTATGCGAGGGAACTTGCTTCACTTGATGATCATTTAAAGCCGAGGATCACTTGTGGAACCACCATTTGATGTGCTAGATACCACTTGTATGAGTACCACTTGTAGCAAAGTGATAGTCTAGATATACCACGTGTAAGAACAATCATGGAACCACTTGTAGGATTTGTCAATTATAACCATTTCTTAAACTAGATTGTTTCCATGAGCTTCTTTCTCTTTGACTTGAGCTAAAGTGATTTGCCTAAGCTTCCAAGTCCGGTTTGATCCATTGACAAGCTTCTTCACACCTCTTGCAAGGGTTATCTTGCTAATGTTGTACTTGTCACTTATTAGCAATCCAAAATAGATCAAGTACTTTGGGTTCACTAGCTCATGAACAGACTCATACTCATACCACTAGATCAACTAATCATTCAAGCAATAGTGGTAGGCTATGAACTTTAAAATTTCATTTGTTATGCATGATCCTAATAAGCATGTACTATATGCACTAACCATATACTAGTAAGGGATGAAAAATGATCATGCACATTACAATGATACCTTTGCTATGTTGGAGAAGAGAATAGTCACATAGATTCCAATTCGTTTCTCCAATAGCAATGTGAAGTCCAATTTAATAGCTTGGTGAAGGCCAATCATCAATATGAAATCCATTCTTCACCCATATGAATTGAGAACCATTTATGATCAAGTGCACTTTCTTGTTGTGGTTTGCTTGCTTCTTCATTTCATCTTTGCTTGCATGAGAGCATCAATGTGACAATACCACTTGAAATATCATGACTAGCTCTCTTTTGGGTGTTGCTTGCTTTCTTGATCAACCCTTTTGATTGCTTCAACTAAGCATCTCAAATGTTCCTCGGATCACCACTTCCATATTAGCCTTCCAAGTACCACACTTGGTTTACCTACACATAGGCGGCAAGCCCCTACACTAGGGATAAGTGACCTCTCTCCAAAGAGCCATTCTTGATACTCACTTCAATTCACTTGATTGATTGATCCAAGTGATGGACTTAACTTGATGAATAATCTTGAATCCTTCTTTAAGTCCTTTTCTTTCTACCAAATGATCTTCAATAGTCACTAGAACTTAAACTTCATCTTCATCTTGAGCTTGGTCTTGACCTTCAAACTTGAGTACCAAATGTATGCCAAGTACACCCCACAATCAAATGGCCTTGTACTCTTTGCTTGTCATGCTTCTAGATTAATCCAAAACTAAACTTAGGTGCCTCAAACACTTATAACCATGATTCCAACTTAAGAACCTTTCAATCAAAGTGACTCTTGATCAATCCAATAATTATCACTTTTCTGGCAGATTCTGTACCCCTCAAAGAAAAATGCATATCTCCCAATGTACAGATTCAAATACCACAAAATTTAGTGGAGATGTGATCCACTAAGTTATCTAGCAGCTATAAAATTTTGAGCTTCATTTGACTTCTAGATTGCTACCAGATTTCAATTCTTCTACCACTGCTACATGCTGAAAACTGCTGTACTATAGCTGTCAAGATCTACTCCAAACCGAAGCATCTCTTATCCAATTATCATGAAATTTATACAGAATCTTATAACATAAGTCTAGAGAATGTATACCAAATTTCATGCTGATCCAATAAGTTTTGATCACTCAAACATGGCTAAGATCACAGCTCACTCAGATTTTCAAACATAGGACAGATTTTAATCACTTAAGCTATACTTCATCAAATGTGAATCAAACTTGGAGCTAACTTGTTTGAATACTTTCACAAGACATGTACAAAATCCATGAGAAGCATCTTCTAATGGTGTTGACCTCACTCTCTTGGAGAGCCTTCGCTTAGGACTCATGGTAGCGCTGCCTTTTGTCCTGCTGGCAGAGCCTCCTCTATGGCTTCTTCGACCCAGACACTAAAATTGGAGATACAAACTTAAGCAGCAAGCATGTACAAATTCCATTGATATCCAAACAGTCAAGCATTGCATGGCTACCTACCCCCTCCCCACCCCCCTCCCCCTCTAAACTAAATACAAGATAGAACAAGCACCTCATCAGTTGATAGGGGCACTGGCTCATCTTATAAATTTGAATTTGTTTCATCTGTATCATCAAATCTCTCAACTACCTCCCTTGGTTCAGGGATATATTCCAAATCTTCACCGTGTCTACCCTTTCTGCTTGACTTTTTTGCCTTTGGAGACAGGTTTTGGGCCCACACGTCGTATTCTAAGTTCTTCCATCTTTCTATGATTCCTTGCGATTTGTGCATCCGTGCTCATTCATAAGCAGTTAGTGGCTATTCATGTAGATTACAAAGGCATTTATTAACTAAAGCTCCTACGGAATGTCAACACAGCAGAGCAAGAGTATGCAAATAAGTGCCTAACTAGTAACTATAACTTATACGGAAGTCATTAATCCAATAAAGCACATGTCAGCTACACTCAACTATAGGAAATATGTAACACCATCGTTATCTACATATCCTTGGTTCAGCCACTACAGTAGAGCACACATCATAAAAGGAATTTGGGTACCTTTTCCTCCATGTTCCCTGGCTTTGCTTTGTCATCGGCACCATCGTCCTATCATCGTGGTCGCGGAGCTGGTGCGGTCGGCGTTGATGAAGGGGTACCAGATCTAGCTCTGGCTAGGGATCAGATCCAATTGGCCGTGATAGGTCCTTCCACCATTAGCTGATCAACCTACTGTCGATGAATCAAAGGGGAAATGTATGAGAGAGGGTACGGCTAGAGAGTGGAGAGAGAGTCGAGCTGCTGTTCCGATGGCACCTAGGGTCCGGAGCGAGGTGGTAGACGGGGCAGCTGGAGAGTGGAAAGGGAGGCCATGGGACTAGGATATGGAGCTAGAGGAGAGACGGTGCGGGTGGAGAATAGAGATGGAGGTGGAGACGGCGACTCTTTATGCTTTTATGTGGCCATCACATTACCACAAATGCCCTTGTCTGAAATCGATGGCGTGGTAAACCTATTTTTCACACGGAGGGCAAAAGGGAGACATCTAATTTTCGGTGCGTGTTGGCAGGACTACACGGCGCGGTGCGAAATAAAATTTTTGGGCGGGCAGACCGCCCCGTCTGCTCAGCAGAGACCGATATTTCGGGCGGCCTTAGTTGTTGCCTTTTTGGTTTTTTCATAATATAAATAAACATAAAACTAAAAGAGGATGATGATAATAATAAACAATTAAAAGATCCATGAATTTGACACCTAAAGATTACCAAAAAAAAGAAAAAATAAACCTGCTCGCTACAGCTTATTGCGCTGCAACTGGTGATTTTTTTTGTGTGTGTGACTGCATCTGTGACTGTTTGAACTAAGGCCTATAATTAGGAAGCAAGGGGAAGGCACGCCCAGCGATGGAAAACCCTCCAAAAAAACTAAATGGGTTATTCAAATGATATCCCCATGGATTTCCCACCCAGGAAAAAGTAGTCATGGCTTCTAAGGTGCTTTGAGTTTCTAGAGAAGAGAAAAAAAATTAAAGCATCCTCCTCCTGGCTAGCGCTCTTGCGATTCATTGGCTCCCGAGTACTCTGGATCGTTCTCCTCCTTGCTGGAGTCGTAGTCGATGCTGTACTTTCCATCGCTCGAGTATGTCGCCATTGTTCGTGAGCCTCGAGCCGATCGTCAACGCCGTCTTAGCGAAGGTGAATTTGGACGACAACATCCTGCACGCCCGCCTCAACCCTTGATCTGTGGGACATATCAGTAGTACAAATCATGACTAGGCTTGGTTTGTGGGACGACTATATGTGAAGTCTTATTTGCATGCATGTCTGTGTTAACTTTTGTTGAACTTTGTATTAGGCTGGTTAAACTCTATTGAGCGTTGTGTAGCTCAGGTCCTTTGGTAATTTGGTAACTGGTTATACTAACGGTGTTTGCCCTTTCTAATTGGAGGACGTGGGTGTATAGATGTTGAAATTTTTTGGACCCTAAGATAGTCCGACCCTACAAAATATAGACAATCCGTATTACTATGAAATATAGGGGCCATCCACGTAGTCCATAGAACCCGACTACCAGGGGCTAACAACTAGTTCTAATCTATAGAACCCAATAATTAGTTGAGGATACAAATAGATATAGACTAATAACACAACTAATTGGCTGATTTTTAGTTGACTATTTTTTAGCCATGGCTAACTAGTCGTAGTCCATCCAAACAGGGCCTAAGACAGTCAGATACTAAAGAAATCTTGACAAGCCGGATCATAGTTTTGATGAAACAACAAAATACAGATTGTGTCAACTCTTGCACCGTATATGTGGGGTCATGGGCATGCAGCCACACGCGCATGGGTCGTGGGGTGGTCCACGACCCATGAACTATATAACAGCAGAGACAAGGGGCGAGAGGAGGGCTGTGGGGAATATGACCCCCGGTATCCACAAGACAAGATATGGGTCGCACCATCAGAGGTGGCCTAGCTCACAAGATCAAGGCGTGCACGACACTGGTCGACGTGCACCGCAAGATATTGTATAGTACCAAATATGATATTTTCCTTGTAACCCTACCCCTCCAGAGCATATAAGGAGGGGCAGGGGTCCTCTAATCGACATCTTCATAGATCTCAATGCAATACATCAGAACATAGGATGTAGGTATTATGTCATACTAATGACCGAAACTGTCTAAATCTTGTGTCTCGGTGCTTGTATTACCATCTAGTTCGTATCACATGCACCTCCATCGTGGGATACCCCTCGGTGGACTACCGAGCATCTTTTGTCAACAGTTGGCGCGCTAGGTAGGGGCGTGCGTACTGATCCCACAAAGAACTAGATGGGAGTTCTCTTCATCGACATCGTCCATGATGACTCAGGCATCCGACAGTGATTTAAGGAGTCAAGCGGTGACCACAACGATCAGCGCCAGCAGGAGTTCATGTCAGATGCAATCCGTTCATTGGCCGATGCATGACATAGCCCGGTGCCGTCACGCTTTCTGAGGTTAGAAGCCAGCACTTGGATCTCGGCGGCAGTACTATACCAAATAGTACATGATCAAGAATTCGACGGATCTACAGCGACGTACTGGAATCTAGCCAAGGGAAGGCTCCACTTTCCTGTTCGAAATCATCCAGCATGATGTCCTAGGGCATGACGCCACCAGCGACGGCAACCATGGAGGCTAAATAAAGTAATCAAGATTCTGAACATACATGCATGAACGCTTGCATGTATGGCATCAAGCAGCATACATGTATTCAAGTCGGACTCGAGTTACATCGCCAGCTATTTCCATTTCAATGATCAAGCAAGGACGTCGCCTGCTCGGAGGCGCTGCAACTGTTCTCATGGTCCTTCGCCGTGCAAGACCGCAAGATCTGGATGACGTAGCTTCGGATGTTGTTCGACACCCTAATGGAGTATCAGGACGAGCCTGAGACGTTAAGTGGACCGCCCGAGTCGTCGACCACTAATATAAGGATGATGTCACCCGGACTACTTACTCCGACCACCTGCTGCGTCGCAATGATGATCGCCATGAAGTATGGCGCCATGACAGCCATGACCGTCGCCACGATAATAGTTCGGAAAGCTCGAGGTCCGGGCAATTTCGTCAATGCCGACCAGATAATGCCATACGCCACCGACCAAATGTTCTGTTAAAAGCTAAGTCACACTTTAATATTTTTCTAAATATTCTCCAACCTTCATATATCTCCATGATGTTTCTCCGAGCTGTTTTCTCCATGTTTGTTCACCAAACGATTTTCTTTCATGTATACCATCTTAAAGATGACATACAACTAAGTCTAAGGTGAACCCCCGAATAGTCATGTTGATGCTCGGATGTCCCCAGAGACGGCCCTATCTCCGGCTCCTCCCTACACGTGCACGAGCGTCTGCCCTCTGCGTTATGGGTGGTCAGCAGCGGCTCCTTAGCAACGCTTTGTTCTTCCTACATGCACATGGGCTCTGCGCTCTGCATTATGGTATACGGGCTAGCTAGGGCTAGAGACTCAACTAGACACTAACTGGTCGGGCAGTTTATAAATACATCTTCAGAATAACACTAAGTGTTCACACCAACTGATCACGTAGCTGCATACGCTATTTCATCACCATTGCTGATTCTTCTTCGGAGTTCATATATTTATTTCTACATCATACACTACCTATTCTACACATTTGTTTCATAGGGGACTCCTCGGTGCTCAGACATCACCAGCAACGTCAGGGACTCCTTGGTGCTTGGACATCGCTAGCTATGCCAGGTACTCCTCGGTGCTTGGACATTGCCAGCTACGTCGGGGACTCCTCGGTGCTTGAACATCACCAGCTACACCGAGGACTCCTCGATGCTCGGACATCGCTAGCTACACCAGGGACTCCTCGGTGCTCGGACATCACCAGCTATGCCGGGGACTCCTCGGTGCTCGGACATTGCCAGCTATGCTGGGGACTCCTTGGTGCTTGGGCATCACCAGCTATGCCTACGCTGGGGACTCCTCAGTGTTTGGATTCTTTGTGCAAGCGTCTCATCGGTGTCGGATCTTGCTATGTCTCATCGATGTGCTATCAAGATGCTCCATGCTATTTGGATGAGGGTGCTGATCTTGGGCAACATGTTTGGGGTCTTGATACGCACATGTCAGATGACGTCGGCAAGCTTTTAGGCTTCTTTTCTTTGACCCTGCTACAAGATTCATTCTTCATCTTCCAGTAGGCTCAGGGACTAAGTGGCTACACTTCACCTATCGGTGAATGTGTTGCTTATTTCTTGATTTACCCTCCTTATTGACGGAGTCTAAGTGGCTACACTTCTCCTAAGTGGAAAATTTTTCAAATTTTATCTTGAGCCCCTTACATCCTTCTAGCAAGCCCTACATGGCTAAGTCCGAGGTCTTCTAACCAGTTAAACTGGTCGGCTTCGACTTTCACCGCCCAGGTCACCCGTTAAACTAGTCGGCTTCGACTTCCACTACTCGGATCATCGGTTAAACTGATTGGCTTCACATCAAAGTGCTCGGATTTGTTCAAGACAGCGTTGCTCAAAGGATACAAGGCACTCAGGGACTAGCTATGGGGGATATGACCCCCGATATCCACAAGACAAGATATGGGCCGCACCATCAGAGGTGGCCTAGCCCATAAGATCAAGGCATGCACGACACTGATCGACGTGCACTGCAAGATATTGTATAGTACCAAATAGGATATTTTCCTTGTAACCCTACCCCTCTAGAGCAAATAAGGAGGGGCATGGGTCCCCTAATTGACATCTCCATAGATCTCAATGCAATACATCATAACACAAGATGTAGGTATTATGTTATACTAAAGGCCAAACCTATCTAAATCTTGTGTCTCAGTGCTTGTATTACCATCTAGTTCGTATCATGCGCACGTCCACCGACAAATCTACCATCATGGGATACCTCTCGGTGGACTGCCGAGCATCTTTTGTTGACAAGGGCTCTCTAGGGCTCCTGCTTTAGTTCCATCCCTAAGCTTTTGCCCTCCTCCCTACTATTGGGCATCTTTGTTCTTCGTTTTTTTTTCTGCATATTGTTTTCTTTTTTACACAGATCATGGATAACTATGATCATTCTTGGAACATGTCTGTGTATCGCTATGTCTTCCATGAGCTTCATGTTCACAATGGCCTACAAATAAGGGTTGTAATGCTTGCAGTGCATTCTAACTTTTACAGTAGGTGGTACATTGCTTCTGTAGCTGTTCATCAAGTTCTTGGCCATCGAAACTACTATCTTGTTGAGGATCATCTAGGACCCTATGTGTTTGTTGTGGTTCATTCAAATGCAGATCTCCAAACTTTGCTTTCATACCGCTATGAGTTCCATGGTGCAGAAGTATTTTCTCATCGTATCCATTATCTTACAATCCGTCCGAATGATCTAGACATTGGTGGAGTTCATGCAATTCCTCTCAACTGAGTAGTAGCAACATGGTCAGATGATGCTAACATTTAGTATCTCAGAACACTGATGTTCAGATTTGTGTTTTTAATGTTCACTAGAGACAATTGTGATGTTCTTTAGTTTATCTTGTTGTAATAATATCCATGTAAATGGACTTTTGTTGAACTTTGTATTAGGTGAGTTAAACTCTATTGACCAAATATATATAGACAAGTATAGTATTGACGAAATGACGTTTACCTATTTCTTGTAAATCATATGCACGCCTCATAGTCTAAGTCGTGTAAATTTGACCAGCCCGGACATTTTACTCTGCTACTGAGCTGTGACTAGAACTTTTGCCAGATCAGCTGTGCTACAAAGAACAGCTGCACCAGCTATGGCTACATGCATGAATTACTAGTAAGGTAGTTGGATTTGAAGCAGCATCTTCAGCCATACCCGAGCGAGTGTAGGCGATCAGAACCTATGAAACCATAGCCATCTCTAGCTAGCTGCTGCTCTGCAAAACCAAGCAAGAGAAATTGCTTACAGAAGCAAGAGCAACTTGTCTTCACTCTTTAGTTTGCCCCTCGACTATTGTGAATGCTTGGAGTGAAATAACTACATAGGCTTTCCTCAGGCATTTAATTCACTCATCGCAACCGCGCAAGGGTTGCTTTGTGCCTCAGTTTGTTGAATGAAACACGTATCAGTAGTACTAGTAGTCATGAGTGGCTTTGATCTTGCAAGAACCAAACACGTATCAGTAGTCTTTGATAAAATTTGTTGAACTTGTAAGAACCATGCAGTGAGGAGTTCATCTCAACAAGTATTGCCTTAGATCTAATGCTAATGGATGAGACATAGCTGTTGAATTTTACTGTGAACACAAGAAAGTCCGGCCACTGTATATTTGATCTTGTAGGACACAGTATAAAGGGTCATCAGTTTTGAATGTCGTAGCAACTAGTCTGCCCATCGACTGTTATGACTGCTTGGATTGGAGTAAAAAAGTATAGAAAAGACCCATCACAACCGCACCAGGCATTCAAGTCTCAAGCGTGTCATGGTGGTCAAAAGCTCCTTTTCTCGATTCCTTCTTGTGTCCAGCTTTCCTACTGCATTCACTTCACTCTCATCAACCGTGCATGGTCTATATGAAAGGAGCGTCCCCCTTCCTCATCCGATAGCATTGCATCAATCAGCTTGCTTCCCCCTTACCTCACCCGTTTGCATTTTCCCAATCGTGTTACCTAGTGGTTTTAGGATCTAGATAAAGGTAATGTGCTTCATATCAAACCATACTATTTGTATGAACTTATTATTGTGTCTGCTAACCTCATTGCTTCCCCCTTTCCTTGATTGTCATTTGTTCTAACCGAAATCATGTTTACAGATGGCAACTACTTACCATACCACGGATGTGTACTCAACAACAAACGATGTGTTTTGGTAGCTAGGTGTGGAGCTAGGAGAATACAACAGGTTGCTTGTGACTTGGGGCATTATGTATATGACCGAGCTGCATGATGCATAATCATTGAAGCTGTTGTTCGTGCGGTAGTTGGGCAACAACGCATTACCAAAGTTGTTGAAGACCATGATTCTGGAGAAATCTTTGTGCTTTTGCAGCACTGTTGCGGATGCCCATTGGCTCTTTGACTATAGTGTCGACATTAGTGGAGACTATGTCATTTTGAAGACGGTTCACCGTCTCAACTTGATCGAAAGTCCTTATGACCTCAACTATCTCAACAAGACGAAACTGATTCGATGACATTGAGATTTTGTGTGCTTTGGGTACTATTCATTGTCCTGTGTATCAGTAGTACTAGTAGTAGTAGTAGTAGTAGCCATGACTGGCTTTGATCTATGGGATAGCATGAAGTCATATAGTGTATGTGTTGAGCTCATGTAGTAGGAACCCTTGCTAATATATGTTGTGTTATTTGCATGTTTGTGTCAAACTTTGTTAAACTTGCCAGAACCTTGAACCGAGGAGCAAGTCTGGCCTTAATCTAATGCAGAAAAGAAGAGCCATTGGTGTTGAAATGTTACTGAACAAGCAAGAAAGTCTGCCTAGCATTTTTTTGAATGCCTCGGACATTGAAGATGTTGTAGTGGATGAAGTTTCCTCGGTTGGTTTTTGTTTGTTTTTGTTGTTGCCTTAGGTGTCTGGCCTGATGGCATGAAGTCATGTATTTTATGTGTTGAGCACATGTATGAGAAGGCAACCGCATGTTCCTCGCGGTTTAGATCTGCAGAGGGAATGGGAGAGTTCCTAGAAGGTAGGAAATAAAACAAGCGGGGTTGCAGACGAGATCGCGGCGGTTAGAGCGACGGAGCAGAGAAAGCGATGAAGCGGAGATTTACTCAAAGATTCTAAATTTTGACCAAATATATATATAGGAGTATGATGCGTAATAAGTATTTTATACAACATAAAACAATGAGCTTAAACAATAATCCTCTTTGGTGAAGTGCGAGAGGAATCTCTGCACTGTTGGGTCAAGATACATAAAGAAATCTCGTTGACACATTAGGCAGGTGGATCTCCAGCTGAACCACTTGGTGATGCACTTGTGGTGGAATGTGTGGCTATAGCGGGGCATTTCCATAGCATGGCTAGCCATAGGATTAGATGTTTCATCCTCTAGGCAGATGCTGCAGTCCCAACACCCCGCTGGCACCGCCTCTGCCTCCACCTCCACACAGAGCATCAAGAGCGCCTCAGACGCGATGAACTTCAACTGTTCGTCGACCCAAATTTCAAGCGTGGCATGGGCGATGCAGCCATCCCAGCAGGGCTGGCGCACCAGGGCCACGAGTTCAGGAACCTCGGGCTCGGGAAGGATGTCCTCCCACTGCTCGTCGGTGAGATTGAGTTGTTGCAGCCGCCTGAATGTCCTCATCAAGCCACGGAGAACATCACGGACACCTTCCTGGTCATCGGGGATGCCGATGGCTTGATTCGCCTTCAAGATCCTGGTGGCATTGGCTCCTTCGTATAGGAGGTACACCGGCTGCCAGTTGCCACCAGCTTTGTGGGTCTTGGTCACCATGCATTCTAGGGTCACAGAGAACGATGCTTCAAGGACGCTCTCACCAGATGGATGCTTGATGGTGAAGATGTTCTTCGACATCATTCTACACTTGATGTGGTGTTTGAAATTGGAAAATTGGGCAGCAGGATCTCCGGCGAAGCTCATGGCGATGGCTACTCTATGGGTCTAGTGGCTTAGTTTGTAGCTATGATTTGAATTGGTTTGGAGTTGGAGCAAGGATGATTTAAAGGGAACCCTGTGTTAAATAGCAGCGGGATGAACGGGGGGACAGTTATGAGATGGAATTTGAAGTGGATCACTTTGAATGTAGAGGACCTTAGATGGCTTCCCATAAATGCCATCTCAGATTCCAGGGGTTGGTCGAACAGTTTCCAATACTGGACATGTTGGGAATATTCTAGTAGAACGTGAGATGTGTCCAGCCTGGTCAGATTTACAATGCTCGAACTTTCTTGCATGTGCTATATAATTTGAATAGCTATGAGGCTCCTCTGTTAGGCATTACATCGACACGAGACTTGATCGGATGAATTCCGTTATGCACGTTTACCATTCTATAGATCACAAAGAGAACCGCACCAGGGATTCAAGTCTCAAGCGTGTCATGGTGGTCAAAAGCTCCTTTTCTCAAGTATGAAGCCATGTTAATCATCTATAGTTAGAACTAGTATGTATTGGTAGTAGTTGGATGACATTGAGTAGTGGGATTGCACTGCTCTCCACTAATTTGCATGTATTAGAAAAAATTTGTTGAACTTGCATGAACCATGTAGCGATGAGTTCATACGAGCAAGTCTCATTTTTCCTTGTTTTCCTGTGATGCTTGTTACCATGTCGTTTACAATTTTAAGTTTGGGCCCTGTTTTTAAATCTGGCTTGGTGCGTAGGATTGTCTGGCCATTGAGAAACAACACAGACCGGACTTTAGTGCACCATGCAACGTGACATACATCGAATGGAACTTTGTTTACTCCTCTACTAATTTTCCAAGAACAAGGGGACATGGAGCCCCTAAACGAGCACCTCGCAAACTTGAAGCACCCCTAATCGAGTATGGAGCACCTAAATAGGAGAGAACAAGGGAACAAGATTTGCTATGATTCACTTTCCCAAGGCGCGTTTACATGGACGCCTAGAACTTGAGTGAGGCATCATTTGGTTCCTCGAGAAAGAACCATCGCATTGGATGATTCACTTCCTCAAGACATGTTTACATGGTATACGTGATCCTTCAAGAATGCGGAGTCTCCACCTACATAAACCGCTGGCCCAATTTCCCTAGTGCTCTCTGCCTCATCGTAGTTGCGCATTCGTACTCTGCTCTGATGCTACATCCATCATCTTTCATCGCGCACGCGCTCTGACTCTGCTTCTTCCTTGTCTATGTCGTGATGGATCAGCTCCTGATGGAGTTGGCCACGAACATCACTGGCCACATCATGGAACAGTCATATGCCCCCATGGATGACCTTGCCAGCCTACGGGCAACCTGCTCGTTCATGCGTAGGGTGTGCGGCACCGCCGAAGTCGGCCGGCGCATACCACTACGCCAGGTGCTGCAGCGTCAAGGTTTATAGGAGTGCCACTACTACGATGATGACTATCACGCGCTGCTCACCACCAGGATGGCTAGCGTGGGCAACTTGGAGGCCTATTTCCTCACCGGCTTGCATCCCGTCTTTGTCAAAGCCCATAGGTCTATGACGCCACCGATGGAATGGCTTCAGCACTCCGCTGAGGTAGGCTATAAACTTAGTATGTATGTCTATAACCTCGTGCTCTACAAGTCCAATACCAGTGGTGGCAATGATGACATTGCCCGACGCCTATTGAGGGAGCTCGAAGGTGCTGATGAAGCGGCACCGGCTGCACTGCCATGGAAGAACCAGACCTTTTCACAGTTCCACCGAGACATGTACTAGCAGTTGCAAGACATGGTGCCACATGATGTAGTGCCCGGTCTTTGCCATGTTCATCGCCTGGACAGGCATCATCAGTGCATAGGCGACGGCTACGGCGAACCCATTGGATTCGAATATAAGAGTTATGGTCTAGGTTCTACGGCGAGGAGTGTAGGATCTCATGGGAGTGCGATAAGTTATTCACATCAATGTGGTAGATTAATTCTGAATTAGTGCATGTTAAGTTATGTTAAACATCTATGCATGTATATCTATGGTAGGTGACTTTATTTTAATTTGGCAATAGCATCAACTATATGTGTATCTTGTTGTTCAAAGTTTGCTGGTGCTGATCGTATTTTTTTTCTGTATGAGCATGCAGCCCTGCACGCGTAAGAAAGTCAGACCTCAGTACATTTGAACGCTTCGGATAGTATCCTCCATAGTTTTTCCTCTTTTTCCTATGATGCTTGTTACAGTGTCATTTACAATTTTATGTTTGACTAACTTTATTGGAAATAGTAACAACATCTATGACATAAAAGATCACACCAATTTGAACATAATCTTATCTAATTCGTGCGAATGCAATCACACGAATACAATCCAAAACATCACAAAAGATCTCGTCGAATCATGCAAATAGAACAACATTTTATACCGAACCTGACAATGAGCTTAATCAAGAATCTTGATCCGTGAAGTGCTGCCCTATGTATACATAAAGCCTATATACTTCACAGCATACAGAAGGTCTGCCCTATGTATACATAAAGCCTAGCCTCGCTCCCATTATTTGATTCCACCTTGCATTGCGAAAAAAAACCCTCGCCTCGCCTCGCAAAGTCCCAAACTCTGCCTCCCTATCACTTGCAACTAAGGCCGTGCCCATGAAGCGCTACTCGAGGAAGGGTCACCGGGCATCGATCCCCGCTTCCTCCAGTGTACTGGCTCTCCCCGCTTCGGAGGAGGCGGGGCTGATGGTGTGCCCTGCTTCGGTGTTGGCGGAGGTAGCGTCGACGTCCAGTCACAGGAGACCGGTGTTCCCATCACGCTCCCACCCACCGTCTCCTAGACTGCAATTGCTCTCCCCGTCGCCCTTGATGACGATGCTGGCACCAATGGCACTGGTGGTTCCCTCACCACCACCACTCTCGATGTGCTCCACTTCACCGTCGTCACAGACTATGTGGACTCCTCTATTCTTGCTGGCCCACGCCACCGAGGACATGTCCAAGCGCTCATCGGCCTACATTACAACAGACTTGGAGGACGATTGTCAGCACAGGTACGCAACTCTCATCCTCGAGAGCTAGAGGCTAATGATATGCGCCAGCCACTATGGCCTACTGGTCTGTCCCCTGTGCCCAGAGAGTACGCCCCATGGTTGGACACAGTCTGTCGTCAGGGAGCATGTCCTCGCATGGGCCAATCGCTGCCCACATGGGACGTACGCAGTCGATAAGAATATTGCCCGACATCACTCGCTGGCAATGAACCTGGGCTAGATCACCGATGGGGGCAGCCACCGATGATTCCGCGCCATGTGGCGCCGGTTAGATTGGTTAATCATTTGCTTCTAAATCTGATCGCTCTCCCCCTTATCATTTGGGCTTGAACTTGTCTTGCATTATGCAGCGATTCCTCCATGGCGGTGCCACCCCCCATCATGGGGCTTCCCACCGGTGGTACTGGAGAGTCGTCCCATCACCGTTCGCCGCCGCTAAGCCCATCTGTCCCCACACAGTCCTCTGGTTTTGAAGTGGGTGAATCTTCAGGCGACGAAAAATATCGTAAGTTATTTTAGCACTACCACAAGGTTTGAGCAGCGTTGTGTGTGTCCAGGCTGCACGCCGACATGCTATGTGGTGACTTGGTGGCCGCACATGCCACACTTGTTGTGGCCCTATAGGAAGCCACCCAGGCACGAGAAGACAAGGCGGCTGTCGTGTCCGAAGCCGTTCATCAAGCGGCTGCCACGGTGTTGGCCGCTGCCTAGCTTCAGTTTGGCGAGGTGGTGAACGTCCGGGTGGTGGGGCAGGGTTTTCCACCAGGATCGGTCTACAATGAGATCGATGATCACATCGAGAGCCACCGGCCAGCCGCCAACGGCATCTTAGCGAAGCTAAACGTGGAGCAGCTCTAGCACGCTCGCCTCGACCCTTGATCTATGGGACGTATCAATAGTACTAGTAGTCATGACTAGGTTTGATCTGTGGGATGCCCTTGCAAATATGTGAGCTCTTATTGGCATGTATGTGTGAACTTTTGCTGCACTTAAGTATTAGGTGGGTTAAACTCTGTTGAGCATGCTCTAGCCCCTATTGGTTGCTTTTTGCTACAGATTTCTTTTTGTAGAGTTCATACGAGCAAGTCTCATTTTTCCTCGTTTTCTTGTGTTGCTTGTTACTATGTCATTTACAATTTTAAGTTTGGACCCTGTTTTTAAATCCGGGTCTTACAGGATTGTTCGGCCACTGAGAAACAACATGGGCTGGACTTTAGTGCACCATGCAATGTGACATACATCAAATGGAGTTTCACTACTACAGATAGCTTTTTGGAGGTGGTCAAAAATAGTTAACCGAGGTGGGCATTCCACCTGCCTCCAATCAAAGGCCTTGGTTAATCAAAAAACTTCCGAGGCAGTTGAAATGCCCGCCTCAGTTAATAAATTAAAAAACAAAAAAAAGGCCAGCGAGCCCATCGACGAGCCCACAGAGCTCATCGCGCGTGCACCGCCACAACTTGCTGGAATCCTACATCTATCGACGCCGCTCACCGGATCCGCTGCACCGGTGCCGGATCCACCGCTCCCAAGCCCATATCCACGCGTCGCCACCTAGATCCGCTCGAATGGAGCCTAGAGTCGCCTGGATCTAGGCGTGGCCACTTAGATCGACCTTCATCGGATCCGACGGTGCTGGAGGTGGTCACCTCCGCCTTCCCACCGTCGCAGCCTCCACCACCACCGCGCGTCCCGCCGTCATCGGCCCGGGTCCTGCAGTCGCCGCATCCCACATGTCGCACCTCCACCGGGTCCCATAGTCACCCGATCCAGCGCTGGAGAAGGAGATCTCGAGCCAGCCCCGCCCATGAAGGGAGCGGCCACCCCACCGGTGCTAGCGTGGCCACCCCAGCCGAGGGCATGGCCCGTCGCCGCTATGAGTGCATCAACCCAAGCCAGGCATGGCCTGCCACCGCCGTGAGCGCGGACCCCACGCTGGGGGTGCAACCCTCTTCCCCACACGCCATGAGGTGTACCGAGCGTGGCCCCTATTCAAGAGAGAGAGGAGTACTGAGAGGGAGAGAGAGAGAGCGCCAGCGGATCTGAGAGAGAGAGGGGAGAGGACTAAGGGAGAGGGGTGCTCGGTGGGGAGGGAGAGGAACGAGAGGGGAGGGGTGGGCTGGGAGAGAGTGGCATGGGTTTGAGCAGCTCTGGGAGAGTGTAACCCTAAGTGCCGCATATATATGAGCATGGGGGAGGATAGATGTGGGCTTTTGCTTGGGCTAGGAACTAGGCCACTATTTGTGGAGGCGGGCTTTATAGTGTGCCCGCCTCTGAAAATGAATTTTTGGAGGCAGTTGCTTTAAGATGACCGCCTCCAAAAATAGATGATTTTTGGAGGCGGTTGTCTTAATATGTCCGCCTCCATTAATTGATTTTAGGAGGTGGCCAAAAGTGCCTGCCTTGGTAAATAAAAAATGCCCACCTTCGTTAATCGCAAGCATTTACCGAGGCGATTGAATTTTGTGACCGCCTCCGTTAATAAAAGTGCACCGTCTTGCAAAATGATTTGTGTAGTAGTGTTTGTTTACTCCTCTGCTAATTTTCCAAGAACAAGGGAACATAAGGAACATAGTAAGGTCTGCTGATAAACTCTGGCAGGACGCTACGTCTACCATACAAATAGGTATGGACTAGCAAACTTGAAGCACCACCAATAGAGTATGGAGCCCCAAAATAGGAGAGAACCAGATGATTATAGATCTTCTATTAACACAACATCTACAAGAAGATCTACAATCATCAAGGTCAAGCTCTTGTTCAACGGTAGCACCTCGCAAAGGATGGAGAAGGAGCACCTCACAAAACTTGCACCAGCATCTCAGTGAGGTGCTTTATATTCCATAATCTTGCTACCTCTGAGGATCGAGGGATGCAGATCTGCATCTCGATGCTCAAATGCAACAAGATTATGGAATCTAAAGCACCCAATCTTGAAGGCCTTCTCCAAACACTTGCATCCCTATGGCTTGCTTTATCTTCATCTTGAACCTCTCACGGGCTCGAGGCTGTGAGAGGTGCAAGGTGGAAGACAAAGCACCTCTAGGCGATGAAGAAAGATGATTGCCTCATGAGTGTGTGGATTGAGCCCAATAGGTGCATCTAGACCCGGGTTAAATAGGCCAGCCGAAGATGGAGAAGTGCAAGTAATGGTGATGCAAGTAGTTGGGAATTAACTCATGGTGACTTTACCACCGATAGACCAAATCTGACTAAGCCGATAGACCAAATCTGACCGAGCCGGACACATCTCACTCTTCACTCTTCAGTTTGCCCCTCGACTACTATGATTGCTTGGATTAGAATCAAATAAGTATAGAAAAGACCTATCACAACTGCACCAGGCATTCAAGTCTCAAGCGTGTTAGAAGCTCTTTTTCTCAATTCACTTCTCGTGTCTAGCTTTCCTGCCACATTTGCTTCACTCTAATATTTTACTACGCTCGTAAGAAAGTCCGATACGACACATTTCATCTCATTGGACACAATACAGTACAGATCTATGAGTAAAACTATTGCCTACGGAGTGCACTTGGTCAATTGTATTAGTTGTAGTAGTAGTCATGAGTGGCTTTGATCTGTGTTGAACCCAACTCATCTTATTTTCATGTATTTGATAAGATTTGTTGAACTTGCAAGAACCATGCATCAAATATGATTTTTATTCAGAATTTTTATACTTCATAGGATC
>NW_027097022.1:0-60000 GCF_019320115.1 Miscanthus floridulus
CTAAATTGTAAAATCTGAGTGAGCTATGATCTTAGCCATGTTTGAGTGACCAAATCTTATTGGATTGGTTTGAAATTTGGTATGACTTATGGTACAAGATGTTGTACAAATTGCATGAGAATTGGATAAGAAATGCTTTGGTTTTGGAGTAGATCTTGTTAGTTATAGTGCAGTAGTTTTTAGCATATAGCGGTGGTGGAAGAATTGAAATCTGGTAGCAATCTAGAAGTCAAATGAAGCTCAAAATTTTACACCTGCTAGATAACTTAGTAAGGCACTTCTCCACCAAATTTCGTGGCATTTAGATCTGTGCATTGGGAGATATGCATTTTTCTTTGAAGGGTACAGAATCTACCAGAAAAGTGATAATTATTGGATTGATCAAGAGTCACTTTGATTGAAAGGTCCTCATGTTGGAAACATGATTAGAAGTGATTGAGGCACCTAATTTTGGTTTTGAGATGAGCTAGAAGCATGACAAGTAATGAGTACAAGGCCATTTGAGTGTGGAGTGTACTTGGCACACATATTTGGTACTCAAATTGTAGATCAAGACCAAGCTCAAGATGAAAATGAAGTTTAAGTTCTAGTGACAATTGGAAGTCATTTGGTAGAAAAAAATGACTTAAACAAGTGGAAAGAAAATGACTTAAAGAAGGATTCATGGTTACTCATCAAATTAAGTCCATCACTTGGATCAATCAATAAATTCATTTCAAGTGAGTGTCAAGAATAGTTCTTTGGAGAGAGGTGACTTCTCCCTAGTGTAGGGGCTTGCCGCCTCTGTGTAGGTAAACCAAGTATAGTACTTGGGAGGCTAATATGGAAGTGGTGATCCAAGAAACATTTGAGATGCTTAGTTGAAGCAATCAAAATAGTTGATCAAGAAAAGCAAGCAACACCCAAAAGAGAGCAATTTATGAATATTCAATTGGTATTCTCATGCAAGCATTGATCAAAATAAGAAGCAAGCCAACCACAACTCATGATAGTGCACTTGATGATAAGTGGTTGTCAATTCATATGGTGAAGAATGGACTTTATCTATGATAATTAGTCTTCACCAAGCTTATAATTGGACTTCACATTGCTATTGGAGAAATTAATTGGAATCTATGTGACTATCCTCTTCTCCAAGATAGCAAAGGTATCATTGTAATGTGCATAATCATTACATCCCTTACTAGTATGCGGTTAGTGCATATAGTACATGTTTATTAGGATCATGCATGACAAAATGAAAGTTTAAAATTCATAACCTACCACTATTGCTTGAATGGTTGATTGATCTAGTGGTAGTATATAAGTTTGTTCATGAGCTAGTAAACCTAAGTACTTGATTTAATTTGGATTGCTAACAAGTGACAAGTACAACATTGGCAAGATAACCCTTGCAAGAGGTGTGAAGAACCTTGTCATTGGTTCAAACCGGACTTGGAAGCTTAGACAAATCAATTTAGTTCAAGTCAACTTAGAAGCTCATGATAAGTAACAGGAGTACAAGCACAAGACAACAATGCAAATGGATATCTAGTTTGAATTGTTTCAAGTGGCATCTAGACTCAAGTATTTCATCAAGAATTCACAAGTGGTGTCTAGATCAACTTACAAGTGATATCCTACAAGTGGTACTCATGAAGATAGCAAATGTTCAAGAAATGGTGGTTATTGACAAATCAATCATACATGTGGTATCACATCTCTACACATGGTATCATTCATACAAGATGGTGATTCCACAAGTAATCCTCAACTTTAAGTGATCATCCAATGAAGATTGCTTTCCTCATCTAGAAAAGCTCAAGATTATCAAGAGAATGACCCATGCTTGAACATAGGGGGAGGAGCCCCACTACAATTGGTATCAAGGTCACAAGATCCTACACATGTTGTCTAAAGAGCTATACAAGTGGTGTCCATCAAAAATGAAGATTCAAGTGTCAACCATCTACCCCACTTCAAGCCTTTGCATCAATGGGAAGCACACCTTTTATGGAAATTGATGACAAAGGGGGAGAGATTGTACAAAGATATGAAAGCTTTGGGAAAGATTGAGACAAAGAAGTAGAGATTGGACATGGACATGGACAAAGAGGGAGCAACATTGAAGAGGAGCAACATTGAAGAATGTGAGGGGATCAAAATTCTTGGACAAGAGAAGCACACAAGTAGGGGGATCAAGCTCATGAACTTGTTTGTTTGCATTTGATATGTGCATAGTCATGTGCTTGCTTGCATCGCATAAGTTTTTAAATTTGATATGCATGCTTGTGTGGTGTATGCTAGTTGTAGAATTTGATTGATGATATGATAACTAGCATGCATAGGATGGTAACTAGAGTTGTATTTCTACACATGGTACTAGAACCTTGCTTATAATGTTGATCTTACGGGGTTTCTAGTATTTTTGTTGTCTAGCTACTCATGGTGCTAAGGATGTTGTTAAAAGTGCAACTCTGATTGGTATCACGCTTCAAAGGTTTATTCTATAAACCTTAGCATCATTGATAGTAATTACTCTCCCACAACTCCAATCTATGCATATGTGCGAGCTTCAAATCAAACACTCTAGCACATATGTAGGGGGGGCTAATACTACCAATTTGGGTTTGTGGTACTTGTCCAAAATCATTTACACATGGTAAAATTGCTTGAGCAAGCAACATGAATCCATTTAAGCTTAATTTCCATATCTTTGCAGAGTTATCATCAATTACCAAAAAGGGAGAGATTGAAAGGTCCATGTTTGGTTTTGGTAATAAAGTGACTACCGTAGGTGCACTAATTATGCTTAATGTGAGATACACAAGAAATTAATCCACATGTATATGTGTGTGAGCAACATATGCCATGAAGGTGAAAATGGCTTGGAGATATTGCAAAGCTCACACATGTGATGAAGGAGCTCATTGCACATGAGACATGACATTGAGTCATGTGATCAAGGTGGAGAAGATCAAGACATGACTTGGCTCGATGGACTGGTTGCAAGTGCGAAGGGCAAGTTGAGTGATGACTTGGCGCTGATGGACCGAGGCAACAGTGAAGAGCAAGTGAAGTCAAGATCGATGAACCAATATGGTCACGTGATGATATGGAGTGGATCATATCATTGCTGATCATGTTGGTGCATGTGTTGTATCAACATTGGAGGAGATGGAATGGATTGCGCAAGGCAAAGGTATAACCTATAGGGCATTTCATCTCACTGGTCATAGGTGTGTAGAGAAGTTGATTACCGGGTTTAGGATAGATGGCCGTACTATCAAGAGGGGCAAACTTGTTTGCATATCGGTGGCATGGCAAGTTGAGTGGCTAACTCTTTAAAAATGATTGTGAAAATGCTAACACACTTACACATGGCGGTGTACACTTGGTGGTGTTGGCACATTTCTAAAGGAGAAGAAGCTGGAGTTGAAACGGATCAACTCGGTGAAGAAAAGGAGGTGAAAGGAGGTCACTGTGAGTGATCAGACACTGGCCTCGACTAGACCTGTGCGTCCGGTCATATTCTCTAGAGATCGGACGTAGGAGTCCGGTCAATGCTGACGTTTGGTGACATGGCGGCGTTCTGGCACGTAGAGTAGAGAGATTAAGAGACCGGACACTAGCCGCGTCAGGTCATCATCGACCGGACGTGTCAGGTCATGTTTTCTCCTCTCTGGACCTTCTTTGGAAGTGAACGGACATGGAGTGGTGGAGCGTTAGGTCGGTCGGTGCATCAGGTCACTAGCTTGCTAGTATGCTTGTGTAGTTGTGCTTGGGAGCCCTCTAACTCACTTGTGCTTGATAGTGGTCATCCGATCGAGTGAGTGAGTGATTCTAGTGCGATTGCATCATGAGGTTGCATCGAGTGTCACTAGGTGATCGTGTTGTAAGCAAGTGGTGCTTATTACTCTTGGAGGTTGCCACCTCCTAGATGGCTTGGTAGCTTGTGACTCCGTTGAAGCACGCAAGAATATTGTGTAGTGCTCCGGAGGAGGATTTGTGTGGGGGATTGTGCTCACCCCACGGGGATCACGAAGAGCAACTCTAGTTGAGCGTGTCATGAACTACCCTCACTTTTGAGGTAGGTTCTTGTGGTGCCCGACGTGCGGGCTTGGCGGGTGATGCTAATTAGCTGTCGAACCACCAAGTGAGCGGTTGACACAACGGGGACGTAGCTTGGTAGCAACCAGGTGAACCTCAGGAGAAAATCACCGTGTCATCCTTGTCTTCATCATCTTCTCAGTGGTTTGCATTCCACGAAATACAAGCTTGTATTACTTTCATATACATTGTGCTTGTGTAGTTGCTCTTGTGATTTGTTTAGCTTTAGTAGCTTGCTAGTTGCCTTCTTGCTTATGTAGCATAGAAGTACCTCCCTTACGTGGCTAATTTAGTTTTAGTAATCTTGTTAGTCACATTGCTTAGTTTATGCAGCTAAGTAATTTGCGCTCTCTAATTTGACTTGTGTAGCCTTGTTATTGAGCATTGTTAGTGAGCTTAGGAGCTTTGAGCTTTTGCATCACTAGTTGTGTAGGAGCTCCCCCGATTGCTTGAGTACTAGTGCATAAGTTTGTGTGACCTCGCTCTAGAATTAATTAGGTGAGCTCTAGCTAGCCCGACACGTTTGTTGCTTCTTTAGGATCTTTTTAAGATGCTTGTGAACTTAGATAGAGGGGTGTAGTCTTGGCTAGACTGATAGTTTTAATTTCGCATTTGTTTCAGTTAGTCAGCACGATTAAGTTTTAGAAAGGACTATTCACCCTCTCTAGTCCGCCATCTCGACCCTACACGCATGCACACCTTGGTCACAGGGGCGGACTGCGGACGGGCCCAGGATACACGTCAAATCTTCGACTCATGAATTGTAGAACAACCATGTTCGTCGGTTCACCGTTCATAAGACTTCAAGTCTCCATCAGCTGACACCACTATTCATTGGCATCTGAGTAGTCGGCAGCCTAAACCTAATGAGCATGGAAGTGCGGTGATGTTGATCGCCGAGCATCCTGTTGGTTGTTGCCCCGATGTTGAGCATCAATAGACAAATGGAGGGAGTCGTGCTGAGGGTGCCTGTGAGGATCGGAAGCTGCTAGGGTTTGGGAGGACCAGAGTGTCCTCTGGTCAACCATACTATACACTTGCCATGCTGACTCAGTGCCGGGATCAAAGGTGAGAATTGAGGATCTAGTATGATTTATGCATCTTGTATTGATAGTGTGCTTTTAATGGCAGAGATGCTGTGTCGAATGATGTTTTGGACGTTGGGGGTATGGTCCCTCCATCATCAGTTCAGTACTCCTTCCGTTCTAAATTATAAGTCACTTTGACTTTTTTGGTACATCTATTTTGCTATGTATCTCGATATATTATTATGTCTAGATACATAGTAAAAATAAATGAATAAAAAAAGTCAAAGCGACTTATAGATTGGAACGGAGGAAGTAGAAAGCAATGGCATGTGTTAGATGGAATTTTCCAACCCATAGAAGGGACAAGACATGGAGTACGATCCTGTCATACCCAAATTTAAAGGCAAATCTGGATATAAATTATATGTGTGCCTAGGAATCAATCACACACATATAGAGACAAATTAAAGCAGAATACCAAGCACAGTGCTTTATTACATCATGAGTATTTAATCCATTACATAGATATATCAAAGTCTAGCTAGCAGAAATAAATAAAGATAACTCCATGGCGCCTCTATAGCCAGGGACAGTCGACTGGTTAATCGCAAGACTAGTAATCCTCATAACCATTGCAATCTATTACCCATCTAGGATTTTTATTCAAGTAATGAAAAATAAACAAGCATAAGTACATCTCGTACTCAACAAGAATAACATAGGGTTCATGAGGCTCAAAGAGATAGACACTGTTTAACTGCATTTAGCTTTTATTGAGTCATAATTTTAAACTATTGAGTAGCAACAAGTTTATCACAAACCCATAAACACATGATAAGGTAAATATGAATAATGAATATCATAAATATAATTATCATTAAGGATCATATATTCCATAAGGGTCCAAGGCCGCTCATGACCGTGAGCACGGCTGATATATCAGTTTTACACTCTACAGAGTTTGTACACTTTACCCGTAAGTCGTGTTGCCCATATGCCCGGGGTCATGACTCCCATAACACTTTGAAGGTGAGCAGGCAGGATACACTATGAAGTCTTTCAGAAGTTTGTCTAACTAGTTAGGGCTGCTAGGTTTCCAATTGGCAAGGGAATATAGAGCCCCCTTCTAAATGACATTCCGCGCATGCTATACACATAGGGACAGAGGCCGCACTATACTCAGCTCGTCAAGCCCCTCTTGCGCCCTTTCAGGTAACCACTAGCAAGCTAGAAAAAGGTCTTCATACTAAACTAAATCTAGAGCCATGTAGCTCTCACGGTTATACTGTAAGTCCTGGATGATTGCTTACAGATAAGTCCTTAAGGAAAGGAATCTAGAGCATCACAAAAACTATGCTCTAGCCCCCTTGTTCCTTGTTGCTAAAAAGCATCTTTTAGTGTTTATTGCATATTCCATTAGCGAAGTTACAAGATCATGGTTGTTGTTTGAGCACTAGCATCATATTACCCAATGCACAAACCCATAGGTGACAAGGAATCAAGATATCAATTGGTAGGGAAATTCCTATGGTTATCAAGGTAGACTCATACATATGATTAAAATGATAATTAGTGAATAGGACAACAAGAATGATCCTGTGTTATACTTGCCTTGCTCAAAGTTTTCCTGCTGGTTGTCAAAATATTGATCTTGTTCACCGTCGAATTGCCCACCGTCTATACACGATTCACCAATACAACATCACACAAGCATCCACGGGCAATCATGCATAGCAAACAAGAACAATAATTAGAACAGTACACTAACAGTGAAAAAACAAGTTGAAAAGTTTATAAAATCATTCTACACGTCGCTACGAACACACAGACGTGAGAATCACCGAAATCGGATTTAAAACGTAGAAGACATGATGAAAATATGAACTGGATGGCAGAACCGTAAATAATGCGAGCTAATTACGAATTAAAATAAATCAAAATCTAAATTTAAATCTGCGCCAGGGACGGCGTACATAATTTTGAGAAAACCCAGGGTCTCTTTAACAAAATAGACGGCAAAGGGATATCTTCTAATCTTAGCCGTTGTTCCTGATCTGGACGGCTGAAATTCAATAGAGAGTATAAGAGAGAGAGGGGGCTGGCTGGAGATGACGGTCAGCACGGCGGCCACCATTGCCCGCGGCGAGGACCTCGCCGGCGCTCATCAATACGATGATTCCAAGCGCTGTAGGCCAAAAATAAGATACTGGGAGAGAGATTGGACACCCGCGAGCTCACCTAGGGCTTCAAACCGGTCGGAGACGAGACGCAATTGACGGACAGCTCGGTGAGGCGAACGGCAAGTTCCTGCACAGGTTCGGCGTCGGCGTGTGAGCAAAGAAGAGAGGGAAAAAGAGGGAAACATGGCTCTTTCGCTTCGTCACCTCGACGCGAAGCGTGGTACAGGGCTGAGGGCGGCAACGGAGCTGCGGACGAGTGGATCACCGAGCGGCTGCAGCAGCGAGGATTCGCGGCGGCGGCGGGAAAGCTTCCGGGCACTGCGGCTGTTGCGAAAGGGTCGGGAAAGGGCAGCGGAGTGCGGCACATTTCTTTTATAGCCGGAGATGTTCCAGAGATGGAAGGGAGGGAGATTGAGAAGGATTCGGCGACCTCAAGGAAGGAAAGCGGCAGCTTCCTTTCCGTCACGAGGAAGAAGACGGCTCAATCACTGACGTGTGGGGCCATCTCGTCAGCGTCACAGGGGGCGGAGCCTTGCTGTCAGCTAGCCAGGAGAGGGAGAAAGGGGCCAAAGGGTCACAGCGCTGCTCCTTGGCTGCTGGGCCGGCGGCAAGGAGGTGGCCATGGCTGCACACTAGAGGGCCACGCAGCACAGAGCTGTAGCAAGCCAACAGGCCAAAAGAACAGAGAGAGGCACATTCATTTTCCCTTGGCTATTTCCGAAAACTGAATTTTCCAAAGCATCAAAAGAATTTTGAATAGAGAGAGATGAGAGACAAAAACCACATAGTACAAAATAAATATGCAGCAACATATATGCATCATCATGTGTCTAGACTTATGATGGATTTTAATTCAACGAAAAATATTATTTCCTACATTTGAATGTCCATACAATTGCTCAATTAAATCAATTTAACCTATTTTGAAAGGATGCAAATTTCAGGAGTGGTTTGCATTTTCCAATTTATTCATTTCTTTAGTATAATAATAGATGGATATATATGTAACATTAGTATAAGATATCCTTTATAACTTTGTATATTTGTGAACACACCATATGGATATCATTTACTACTGAATATTTGGCAATCTCACTCTGCCAAATGGGGCGTACCCATTTTTTAACCCAAATTAATGTCAGCCTTTATTTACCACAAACCATTTCCTCATCTGATCGCAAATCGAATCGTGCTGGGTTTCTATAATCCCACATAGAAACATAATCCACCAAGATATAAGATATCGGAGTCGATCTGATCGAATCTGGCGTATTTTGTCCGTCTTCATTCATTTTATTTATTTCACGGACTCGCACTCTTGCATCTCCTTCCATTGGTTGTTGTGACTTCCTCAGAAAGAGAGAGAGAAAGCTATAGAGCTAGAGGGAGAGAGAGACAGACAGGGGGAGAGAGAATGCAGAGGTCTCTCTGGAGACACACCTTCTCGTCCCCTGCCTGTGTCCACGCCATCGAAAGTTCCGACGATGGCTCTCGCCGCTCCACCATGCCATCATCAAACAATGAAGAGCCACGGAAGAAGATGAACAAGAAGGTAATGAAGTTATTTACCCTGCCCTTGAAGCACAGACAGCGCATCCCCCAAGTGTTGAGATCGCTCTTTTGGGGTGCCACTGCCAAGAAGGACTGTCCCAGCCAAAACAAAAAGGATGGGGTCGTCTGTGACCGTGAGCGTGAGGAGAGCGATGCGGATACGTTCGTGTCCGCCAACAGCTCCGAGCTGCGCTCCTTCTCCACGGGCGTCGACGTCGACGACTCCGAACCCCCGTCGTTTCGGCTCATCCCGCCGCCGCCCATCTTCCCAACCGGCAGTATCGAATGTACTCCCCCAGCCTCTCCCATGAAGATCGTCCGAAAGCTTCCATTCGGGTACGTTATTGGTCGTCAGCTGGATACGCCCGCGCCATCACCGCCGCCGTCTGTGACAACGCTGTCAAGAAAAATCAAGACTGCGATGCCATTGATGGCTTGGCTGCACCTGCGGTCGAAGTCACGGATGGTCAAGAAGAAGGTTGGCCGTGTTTTCAAACAAGTATGTCAGCGAGGCAGGCGTGAAGGTGTAGAAGAAACCGATGGCTGCAGCAATGACGATGAAGATGTGTTCTGGAAGAAGGACGTGAAGGGACTTCGCTGTAGGCGGGTGCAGGACGACGACGCTCCATACTGAATGGACGGGGACGTGTGGGTCGAGCGCTTCTATCAACGGTTTTTTTTTCCGTTCACATATAACCCACATGATTTCTAGGGGTGTGCATGAACAATAGAAATTAGGATACAAGGATCTATGAAAAAAACATGCTACATCCTTCTCTGGTATCTATGTTAATTCCTGGTGTTCCAAAACAATTTTATAGAATTTTTCATTCAGTTGTATGTTGTTTCGCAGTTGGCACTACTATTCTCTAACTCGATTTGTCAAATAAACGTATAAAGTGCGATCTTCTGTGCCAGTAGGCTGTTTCTTTCACTTCCAAAAAAACATTCTGGAGAGCATCAAAATTGATTCCAAAGACGGTTTAGAAACATCTCTAAGCAAGCGTTTGTGGAAATAATGTATTTCTAGGTACTGCCATGCAACTAACCCTGGAAACAAATTACTAAGAGAGCAAATGCGGATGTCTTCGTGAACCTGGTAATTGTGCTCAATCCGATTATACGGAGGTTGTCGAAATTATAGGTAACGGAGGCTTCACTGCTAACTCAGCAGTGTACTATGAGTGCGATCTGGTGCGGTTCCAGAATATCTCCATTGAGCACTGTAGCAGGGAAACTAACCAAGCGACTCATGAGCTGGCGAGGCAGGCTATGCACTCAATGACTTATTGTATCTAGGATGATGATCCCCGTATTTTTATTGTGGAGTTTTTATTGAACGATGATCAATAAAGTTCGCCACTCGGTTTGTCAAAAAAAAAACTGGTTTTCACATCTTTAAACTTGTATTTGAACTAATCACTTATCCTATATTTCAGTCACTGGAATTTTAAGATGATTTCAAGCAATACTCTTGTACCACCAACACTAGTATAAGTAAATTGTTAATTTTGTGATTTGTTATTTGTCTTTATGTCATAACATATCAATTTTTTTTCCTTGTCTCACTATAAAAACAATTATAAATTGTTAATTGTCCTTGTGCCAACATAAATCAGATTCTTCTCGAGTTTGTGGTTTTGTCTAACATGTGTGTTTTATTCTCGGAACTAAAAAGTATAGATTGTGTCTACAGAAATTGCAATGAACTAAATCAGCAATTTTAATATAAAATATATACAAAAACCGTCGCCTAAAATGAAACTAAAATTCAGGCAAGTCCCTGAACTAATAAATTGACATACACGTATGATAAGCACGTGTCTGTAAAAAAATTCATACGTAGTAAGAAAGGAAAAAAAATTAACATGTAAACTCTTGTATATAATGTACAAAAATAAAACTAACCCATACAACAATACTTTCTCCATTCCAAATTATATGATGTTTTGTTTTTTTTTAAATACATAGTTTTTATTATGCACTTAGATATACACTATATATCGATATGCAATAGACGAAATATATTAAAAAACTAAAATGTCTTATAATTTAGAACAGGGAAAATACATAGAGCCTGTTTGCTAGAGATTCACCAGCTTCAGATTCATCATTTTCAGCTCTACTCCACAAAAAATTTCCCAAATACTCACCAAATTCGAATCCACCAAAATGATAAATCTAGAGACCAAATTTACTATTTTGGTGGAGCTTCTCAGAGGTGCTCCACTGTCGATAAAAGATGCTCGACAGTCCACCGAGGGGTATCCCGCGATGGTAGATTTGTCAGGTGGGGGTGCGCATTAATCAGGAACCGGATGGTGACATAAGGCGCAGAGACAACAATTTAAGCAGGATCGGGACCGTCTGATCGACGTAATACCCTACATCCTGTATCTTTGGTGTATTGTATTGAGTATGAGATGTATGTAGATCTGTCTAGTAGGGGACCCCTGCCCCTCCTTATATACTCTGGAGGGATAGGGTTACAAGAAAAGTATCCTATTTGATACTATACAATAGCTTGCGGTGCACGCCGAGCAGCAGCCGTGCATGTCTTGATCTTGTGGGCTGGGCCACCTCTGATGGTGCGGTCCCATGTCTTGTCTTGTGGATATCAGGAGGCCATACCCCCACAGCTAGTCCCCGAGCCTGACAGTAGGTGACATAGTCACGTGGTGCCAGGGTCAGAAAGTAGAAGAAAGGCAGAAGACTGGCCGAGCAGGCAACCAGTCCGGCGGAGTCCTGAATTGAAAAGCGCATATTCACCGCAAGGTGAAGTCTGCCCACTTAGTCCCTCGAGCCTGCTAGAAGATGAAGGAATGAATCTTGTAGCATGATCAAAGAAAAAGAAGTCTGAAAAGCTTGCCTGACGTCAGTCTGACATACGCTGTATCAAGACCCCAGACATGCTACCCAAGATCAGCACCCTAATCCGAACAGCATGGAGCAGCTTGATAGCACACCGATGAGACTGTAGCAAGATCCGACCATCAAGGGAGTCCCTCCGACATAGCTGGTGACGTCCGAGCACCGAGGAGTCCCCGGCGTAGCTGGCGATGTCCGAGCATCCGAGGAGTCCTCGGCATAGCTGGCGATGTCCGAGCACCGAGGAGTCTCCGGCATAGCTGGCGATGTCCGAGCACCGAGGAGTCCCCAGTGTACCTGGCGATGTTTGAGCACCGAGGAGTCTCCGGCGTAGCTGGCGATGTCCGACTATCGAGGAGTCCTCGGCGTAGCTGGCGATGTTCGCATGGTGAAGTGGGGTGAAGTGTGCCCACTTAGTCCCCAAGCATGAAGAATCAAAGCGTCGAGGAGTAATCGACGTAGCTGGTGATGTCCGAGCAACAAGGAGTCTCTGACGTATCTGGCGATGTCCGAGCACCGAGGAGTCTCCGACGTAGCTGGCGATGTCCGACCACTGAGGAGTCCCCGCGTAGCTGGCGATGTTTGAGCATCGAGGAATCCTCGGCGTATCTGGCGATGTCCGAGCACCGAGGAGCCCCCGGTGTAGCTGGCGATGAAGCACGAGCGACGAACAGTCTGTTCAACTGGTCAGCGGCGAAGTAAGCATTGAGTAGAAGCGACCGGTGAACAGTCCGATCAACGGTCGATGACAAAGTTGATGAACCTAGCGGTCCGACCAGTTGATCGGTGGAGAAGTCCGAGCACCAGGTGGTCCGATCACCTAGACGATGATCCTACAATACAAATATATAGAATGGGTAGCACATGATGTAAAAATATATGAACTCCAGGAGAAAAATTAGCAATGGAGATGAAATAGCATATGCAGCTTGGTGATCAGTTGACGTGAAGATGTATTTATATTTAATATAAACCGCCTAACCAGTTAGTGTGTAGCTGAGTCTCCAGCCCTAGCTAGCCTGTTAACCATAACATGGAGCGCGGGGCCCGTGTGCGTGTAGGAAGAACAAAGCATCGCTAAGGAGCCACTGCTGACCACCCATAATGTAGAGGGTAGACGCTCATGCACGTGTAGGGAGGAGCCGGAGACAGGGCCATCTCTGGGGACATCCGAGCGTCAACATGACTGTTCGGGGGTTCAGAAAATTGTTTGGAGAGCAAAGATGGAGAAAATAGCTCGGAGAAATATTATGGCAATATACGGAGATTGGAGAATATTTAGGAAAATATTAAAGCGTGACTTCGCTTTAGACAGAACGTCTGGTCGGTGGTGTATGGTGTTATTTGGTCGGCGTTGATGGTGAGCATCTAACGGGTGGTGAGTTTTCAATCTGGGCTGTTAGTCTTCGCACGACGACTTGAGTTTAGCAGCAAATCTCCGTGTAGACGTCGCAGGCAAGATGAAAGTTGATCTCGCTAGGACGTAAGTCTTGAGATCCCATCTGGTTCGCCATGGATCAACACGCATGCTCCTACCTAGCGCACCAACTGTTGACAAAAGATGCTCGACAGTTCACTGAGGGGTATCCCGCGATGGTAGATTTGTCGGTGGGGGTGCGCGTAATTAGGAACCAGATGGTGACACAAGGCGCAGAGACAGCGATTTAGACAGGTTCAGGCTGTCTGATCGACGCAATACCCTACGTCCTGTGTCTTTGGTGTTTTGTATTGAGTATGAGATGTATGTAGATCTATCCACTAGGGGACCCCTGCCCCTCCTTATATAATCTAGAGGGGTAGGGTTATAAGGAAAGTATCCTATTTGGAACTATACAATAGCTTGCGGTGCACGCCGAGCAGCGCCGTGCACACCTTGATCTTGTGGGCTGGGCCACCTCTGATGGTGCGACCCATGTCTTGTCTTGTGGATACCGGGAGCCATACCCCCACATCCACCAACTCAAAGTTTGGTGGAGTTAGGAAAAATTACATCACTGCCACTCCTTACACAAGATACCGGTTCATTTCTATTTTTCCTCTTCTTCCTCAGTACGCGTTTTCTCTCCTCCATACGTGTTTTCCTCTGTATGAGTTTGGGATAATAGTATCCATTTCCATGGAGAAGGAGCAGCTTGAGGTGGAGCAGGATGCGTGCGATATTCATGAGCAGCGCATGTTTCATCTTTTTTTCTTTGCAATGAAAGCAGAAACAAATGTGACCATATCATGACTGACAACAGTGCGGGCCTACAGTTAACAATCCACCGGTTCTATCGTTCCATTGAGAAAACTGATTTGTAGAGGCGGCTGGCAAACGCCTCTACAAACCTGCCATTTGTAGCAACGATATCGTAGCCGCCCCTAGAAATCCTTACCGAAGTAGTGGATGGGAGTGGGTTTTTGACAAGCGTGATGTTCTAATGCAGAATTATATTTGTATTTTTTGTGATGGATCAAGTAGCCGCTAGTGGGTTCAGTCATTGCACCAATATCAATTTCACAAAAAAATACAAAATTTGAAAATTCGAATATGATCAAAACATATATACATATATAATATACAATGCATAAGGACATTACAAACCCATAATAATTCACAGGAACCATAATAATTTGGATTAGTTCATTACCAACCATAATAATTTAGATCAGTTCACTATTACAACTAACAGTAATTTAAATTCCTAAAACTTCATGACGTCGTACCACGTAATCGGAGAAGTGCAGGCCATTCATTTCATATGCCCAAATGTCACTGATGTAGCACAATTTATTTACTAGTGCGCTCTCCCTTGCTTCACAAGATCGGTCACAAGGTCTACTAATGACATTAATGGTTGAGAAGACCCCCTAGTCACAAGCACTTTTTCCTGGATACCCTGTGAAGTGAATACTGGCTCAGCATATTCCCATTCATAACGACCCATTTGATACATGGCCTGGTTGGTAATGGCTTCAAAGCTACAACTTGAGTATGTCACAAGGTCTACTAATGATGATCAGCAATGGTTGAGAAGACCCCCTAGTCTCACAAGCACTTTTTCCTGGATTCCCTATAAAGTGAATACTGGCAAAGCATATTCCCATTCATAACGACCCATTTGATACATGGCCTGGTTGATAATGGCTTCAAAGCTATAACTTGCGTATGTTACGTCATATTGCTCAACCTATAAGTGTTGAGAAAAATATGGTTTATCAGAACCATGCATATACATAGACATAACAATTAATCTAGATATAAGTTACGAGACTGACCACATCATTTATGTTGTTCTCAGCAAGCTATGCACAATAGCCCCCAATATCATGGTGGCGGCTCAAATTCAAAGCTTGTATCCTCATGGAGGAGTATGTGGGAATATTGTACCCAATATTTTGAAGCGCCCTTAACCATTCTAGCATAGTATATTTTTGTGCACTAATGTAGTGAGGTTGAGCACTGCCCATGGCGGATACTCTAGTAGAGGGCCCTGATAAAGATGGATAACCCTACGCAACGCTAGAGTAGTAGTTAGTAGCATAAACGTGGTGTCTAGGCTAGAGGCTACCTTCATTTGCCTCATGCCCCACGGTTGAGGGGTAGGCGGCAGGTGGTGATAGCCCTATCCATCCCTTGTAATCCTCCATATCCGGGTACGATGTAGAGCCATATGCCAGTATCGCCTGGTAGATCAGGTGCGCTCTGGTGCCCAAAGTAAACAAGTAAAGGTAGAGTTTACCTGTCCTTAGACCCAAAAGCCATAGGAATCCTTCTCTACCCCTTCCAACTTTACCCCTTGTGTTGTCCTTGGATGAACTAGCTAGAAGAAGTACCTCCGTTCCCTATGAAAATACGATATCCTGAATACTTTCAGGTGAAGACTACAACGGTAATTCCGTTTGCTTGCAGATTCTTTTTGTCTGCGTTAAGAAATACCAACAAGCTTTCTGGCGCCGTTGCTGGGGAACAGTTGCTATCTTCTTTGAACCTAGTTCGTCCTTGTATCTATATCCTTTCTTTTTATAAAAACAAAAATATTTTTCTTTTATCTTTTCCATCATGAAGCCAACTTCAAATCCTTATCCTTTTGCTTCAAAGGGCGAGTTCGCTGAGCCACCACCGAAACCAAACCTCTCATCTGGCGGTGAACTCCACCCTAGTCTAAAAACCATGGTTCGGGAACAACCCTTCTTAGGGCATGACCATGAAAATCGTTGCCATCACCTACGAGAGTTCAAGGAAATGTGTTCGTGCTTGAGCATCTCAGGCATGACACAAGAAACCTTAAGGTGGAAATTGTTTCCCTTTTCTCTCACAGAGAAAGTGAAACAATGGTACACACATGCCATAGGAAGTACGAATGGGGATTGGGAAGAACTTAAAGACATGTTTTGCCTTGCATTCTTCCCTATGTCCCATATCGACTCTCTACCAAGGGCAATCCTTGATTTCGAGCAGTACGAGAGGGAATCTATAGGTGCAGCCTGGGCTAGGTTTTCAACGTTAATACATGCCGACCTAGACTTGTCTTTACCCGAGAGCGTGTTGTTGCATCTCTTTTGTTCGGGTCTCAACATAGAAGCTGCCATATACCTTGACATGACCATTGGATGGCCATTTACACATAAAACTACAATGGAACAAAAGAAAGTCCTTGCTCACATCCTAGAAAAACTTGTTTCTTCCATCATAGAACCCAAACCCCTCCAAAAGAAGGGCATGCCAAGCTTTGAGGAGCCCTCATCAACCGAATCCAAACTTGTTCCATCCTTAGATTCGACTGATGAGCCCTCACCCGAACCACGAACACCGAAGGAAAGAGTGATTTGTCTTTCGGAGTTCATAATTGAATTCGAGGATTATGGCAATACCTCGAAGTTATCATGGCACGAAAAACACATAAAGGAAGTTTCCCCTAGAGTGGAACCATCAAAGGAATGATTAATGGAAGTGAAACGTTCTTCTGAAGCAATTTAGATTCTTTCATCATCCACGACCATACCTTGCTTGTTAAGGGGAACAAACATAGACACCCTACACAACCCCACAATTGGGACTAGTATCATGTCAGAATTCCTAGCGAAAAACATTTTTGGTGACTGTTGGTATTTATTAACTTGTCACTTGTTTTAATAGCCACCTATTAATTCCTAACATCTCCTAACATTACTTTACTAGGTTGTCATCCCTAGTGATCGTGCCAGAGATGCTTGTTGGGGCTGCCTAGCATCACTACTAGAATGATACTAAGTAGTTTTTTATCATCTTATGTGACTAGAAAGAATATATAGATATGAAAAGGGATCTGCAAGCGCACATATAATATACCATTATAGCACTTTACCGAGAGTATTCCAGGTATCATTATTTATATTTTTATCATAGGGAAGGTCTAGCATGGACATGTATTGATAACTTATACTATTGATGGAGAAGTAAACCATAACCAACATTCTACTCACAAAAGGGGTAAGTCATAGGATAAGAGATATATGATAAGTATTGATCAATGATAATGGTAAATCACTCAGAGTACTTTTTTCTATGGCAGTAGCATGGTCAGGTAGAATATTAGAGGAATAATTCCTAAGTCATTCTTAATTATAAGTCAAAGCATACATTGATTAGTGCAATTACACCTAGCAATCATTGCTAAGATAATCTTCATATCTATACATAAGGGATATTACTAAGGAAGATTAATAACAGAGCTTGCTCTTCCTTCGTAACTGGACCCTACGCGCGTCTATATTCGGGGAGTGGACTATAAAGGACTCAACGTGAGTGTCACATCCACGATCTACCACATGACCTAGAATATATGGTGTATTTGTAGGTAAACAATGTATAAGCACCACATTTACACAAATGTCGACCACCCACCCATGGCATCTTAGAGTGAGCGCTATATGAACTTATGCATGAACATGATGATAATCCAACTATACTAACCATATAATCAAAGTAGACGATAAACATTATAATGAAGAACATAAATGAGATGAATACTGATATTGTTATAACAATTGTAGCTAGCATATAAAAGTAATGGAGATACAAAAGAGAGGGGGTACAAAGATTATACGAAACCACGCTCTTGACACAATCGGGAATCCAAGCGAAGCATGCTTGCCTCCCTCTAGACCTAGCCTAACTAGCTATGCCCTAGAATATGGTGGAGGTCTGAGGATCATTGGGGTTTCTATCTTCTCAAATGACTTATCAATACCTTAGGGGGGTGGCAGGGGCTGGTATATATAGGCTGGAGCGTCCATCGTGAGCCCTTGGATCAAACTGACTTAAAGAACAACAGATATGCAACCCGGTGGAGAACCGATATTACAACGTGGCTAATAGGTGGGACCCTAGGGGGGCGGGAGGCCTGTAGGTGGGCCGGCCGGTCCCACCTGGCGGTGTATCATCTCCCACTTCGGTGTGGAGTCCTCTTGAGTCTTCTAGAGTCTTCTAGTGTCCATTTCGTGGTGGATAAACATGATTAATTCTGACATGTGGGTCCACCTTGATGGTTTTCTAGATAAACCCTGCAGAAAATACAGATTCACCAAAACTCATGAAATTTGTTAGTTTAAACCCCTAGACCTTCATTGGTGATTATATTTATGCCTTTATACATGTTATATTGATGGCTTATGATGGTTGATAACTACCGTCAACAAGCTCCCCCAAGCTTAACCTTTTCTAGTCCCTTATCAAAGCTAAACTTAGCAATTTGGATCAGGAGTTGTTGCGATGCTTTCACTCCTCAAAAGTACACATGCGTTCAAACAAGAATTCTCCTCTAGATGAGAATAAACTGATCTAACTTTCAAACTTACCCATATTACCTTCAACCATGGGGCTTCTTAGCCTTCACTTGGGTCTTGAGCAATTGAAAGACAGAACGATCAAGTCAAGCACTATGTCTCAAGTTCTTCGCTCAACCATTATTCTGAAGTTTTTGTAAGTTTTCAAAATAAAACTCAGAGCTTCTATTGCATGATACTCTCAAGTCTCTCAATATATGTGGTATTTGTGGATCCTCACCAATGCAATAGTGATGCTATGCATTTCTCTTCCTACAACTAAGGCTTATGCGGAGCTCATAGGAGTGGAGAAAGCATGAAAGAGCATATTTGCAACACATATATTGTAAAGTCAAACCTCGGATCCAAAGAGAGTTGAGTCATACAATCAAATCAAGTTGTGTATGTGTATGGATGTATGGTGGATATATATGGTGGCTAACCTAATTCTACTATGCTCCTTGAAAACATATCTCTCTTTTGAAATTGGAAACAACTTTGTAAGAAAACATGGGCTATCTTATTCATCTCTTCTTTTTTTAGGCGGGCATCTGAGTACCTATTGTTGTAAATATCTCGGACACTCGTCCATTTTTTCAACATTTTTTCTTTTTTTTCTTCTCTCTTTTTTTTTATGAATAACTTTTGCATAGCCCAATGCTTCTTTTCTGCATAAAACTTTTGAGAGATAGCAATAAGAACTTGGAGCATTTATTTGATGGATATCCTATAGGGCATATTTTTGGTGTGTTCTCCTAGTGTAGGAGTAAACATTTTTGGGTGGATCTAGATGGAATGGCATGTTTTTGCGCCTACCCCTAGTGTGGGAATAGTACATATGTGGGTGGTATGTATGTGATCTTGATTTTAAGAGCATGACAAACCTACTGGGTACTTAAAAGGAATTACAACATAGCAACTATTCATCATTTTCATTGCAAGAGATTATCTCAGAGTGTTTTATTTATTGAGCTCTTAAAAACAGAAAACTAAACACACACTTTTTATTTTGTTTTCAAGTTTTAAGATCACACCTTACTAATATATATATATATATATATATATATATATATATATATATATATATAACTGGCTAAGACAATTTTTTATTTTGGTTTAGTTTGTTATGCATCTTTTTATTTATTTAGCTAATATAAAGCAAACTCAAAAATAGTAAAACTAAAGAAAAGAAATACTTAGCTAGATACATGGGGATGCTCCTCCCCCAAGCTGGATGTTGTCGTGGTTGATTTGTTGAATGTTGAGTGATCTTTCTCAGAGTGGGTTTGCCAGCGTATGTCCTTCTTGTCCATGGGTGGAGTGAGATGACTATAGCCAAGTGAACCTTCCCTTGATCATATGTATCATCCTGTAAAATACTCCAACAAGAACACAAAAACTCGTAGCATGGATTAGGATAAGGGGTTAGCGGTAAAATATTCGGAGATTTGTTCTTGTGGGTTTAGATAGATTTTCTATTGGTAGGATTTTAGCGGGATGTTTATTTAATATTTTTTATTTTTCTTATTTATGATATGCAAAACAGAAAATATGTATGTATGGTATTTTAAATTTTTTATGCCTCCACAGTAACTATTCCTATAGGTATTTACACCATAGATCTATTCACATGGGGCTTATGATTTATGATGCAATGATGAAATGCGGCCATGAAACTTTTTATCTTTCTTTTATTAATGCAATGGTAATGCAGAAAAGTAAATATGCTAAAATAAAAAGAATAATTCATGCAACGCTAGAAAGTAAATATGGATAACTACCGATGTTGCCTCATGGTAAGGGTTTGGATTTTTAAGTCCTCCGGACATGACTTGACTAGAGAGAAGTCCTTCATTCCTTGGGTGCATCATCCGGTCTCAACGGTGGAGACCCAGATGGCTACACATCTTGTGACGGTGACTCTGATGATGATGTCACCTTTTCTTTCCACACCTGCCTGGATAGTGTACTTGTCTTTGGTGGAGTAGGTTCATCTTTTATAGGCTCTTCAGGTTCTTCATCTTCCCATTCATTCCATAGGGGTTGGTTCTTTTGACGTCGAGATGATCAATGTCTCCTCCTAGAGTGGGTCTTCTTCGGCTGTTCATAAGTAGTATAACAATTAAAATAACAGGGTACCTTTTTTCTAGGAAATTGGAAGTGGACTTGTCCAGATCTGACGTAGATAATCGCGTTGGTGGTGTTGAGGAATGGTCTTCCTATGATGATGGGTGTTTTGTCTTCTTCTCCTCCTATGTCCAGAACCATGAAGTTGGCAGGTGCAAAGTGATCATGTATTCTTACCATGACATCTTTTGCTATTCCCTCCGGAAATTGTAACACCCTAGGTGTTTGCCACTAGTTAAGCAATGGGTTTGAGCTCAAACATGGCATATTAAGTGATGGTGAAGATGCCAAGGTCCAACCTATAGAAATGAGCCCCAACCTAAACTTGGATATTGCACCCTTGCTTTACATATAGGCCCTTTTTAAGATATATGCTTGGCTGGTGTTATGGGAATATCTTCATGTGTCTCACATCAATACCCATCTATATTGATCCATGGAAAAGTTTCATGAAGTTTGGAATCAAAAAGTCACATGAAATGATAAGTTATATCCTTTTTGGAATGATTTTACTAAGTGCTTGAATTGCACTATTAAGTGAATGAGAGCATGAGATGTCAACCAAACCTTGCAACCTTGCCAAAATGACTCTAGATGAATTCTACAAAAAAAGTCATGAAAGGTTCATGTTGGGCAAATGCCAAGAAAACGCTCCAATGGATCAAAAAGGATAATTTAAGCTCCATCGTGATCCTACTTTGGTCAAATGCCAAGAAAACGCTCCAATGGATCAAAAAGGATAATTTAAGCTCCATCGTGATCCTACTTTGGTCAAAGTAGAACAGTAGGTTCTATACTAGTTTTGAGGTTGGACCTTAAATGAAAGTTGTAGTCCATATCATGTAGAACAAACTTTGTTTTTGGACCAAGAGCTAGTTTGGTCCATAACCTAGTCAAACAGAGCTCACAAGATTCAATAAAGTGCTGATTTGGAGCCCAAGATTTTGTCTAAGTCCTAACTGACGTTTTTGTTCGGGTACCCTAGTTTGGAGCTTTGTGTCTTCCTAATCAGGCCGAACCAGTCTAAGAACCTTTAATGAAAGTTGTTGCTTGGTTCGCGCACAACAAACTTTGTTTTTGGAGTACACCATGGATCGGCTCAGAACCAAGTCTAGCAGTGGCTCAAAGTTGGAACCTGCTACTGATTTCAGCACTTAGAATTCTAAGTCTAGGACTTCATCGACAACGGCATTGGCGTCTCGCGTTCTCCGAAATTCGTTAAGCAACTCGATTTGGTCCAAAGATAAAAGTTGGAGTATACGTTGTGGAGAAGAGCGTGCAAAAAGATAGCACCAGTTTGACTTTGGTTGGATGATCAATTTTTGCGTTTACTTAACCGCTGTCAACACGTTGACAGCGTCAACTTTGGACTTGATTAACCGCTGATCTACAACTCAAATGACTTGGCACCCTTAATAGAAAACGTAGAGCTTCGTGCGGGCTTCGATCTTCGTATTCGGCCCATGTCCTGATTCGGCCCAGATCCAGCCCAAAGCGCCGCCCACCATGCCCCGTTCGTCACCCGCCACGTGCTCGTGGAAATGCCCGAATGGGTAACACCTGCCCAGGGCGTGGCGGCCATGCGCGAATTGAGCGCCCCACCGCCCGGCCGTGTGTCCTAGCATGCTGGCGTCGAAGGGGAGCCGCCCCAGGCTCACTTGGTGCCTCTCCCGCACTCGCTCTCGCCTCTCGCTCGCCCACCCTTGCCTCTGCCGAGCTCCAGGGAGCGCGCCCGCCATGGCCACCCATGGAGCTCCGGCCGCCGCTTCCGTTTCCGCCTCCTCCTGCCTCCTCGCGCCGAGCCAGCGCTTCCACTGTCTTTGCATTGCCTCCCTCCCTCCCTCGCATGCGCTCGTCGCGGCTATTTCCGCTAGGGAGCTGCTGCCGTCGGCATGGCCACCACGGCGCCGGCACCCTCGCGTGGCTGGGCCACCATGGGACGCCCGGGGCTGAGCCGAAGCCCTGAGCGGGTGCGTGCAGGTCAGGGCCTTGCCGCGGCCCTGTCGCTCGCCGCCGACGCTACCCTGCCGGCCAGGAATCACGAGACGACCACCTCCTCTGTTCCAGTTTGCGTGGGGGACTTCGTCCTCAAATTCGACTAAAGGGAAGGGCCTAAATGCAATGTCAGTGACTCAAGTAAATAGTGCCTCGAGGGACCTATTTGTTGTAAATCGGGTGAAACTTTGAAAATGCATAGTAAATCATAGGAAATTCATAGAATAGCAAATAAGGACTTTTTGGAATCCTTGTGAAATTCTCTATGCACTAGATCTATAATATGTCAGGTTTTAGTTTAAAGTTGTAGCTGTAAAAATGGATTTGTGCAGTTAGGGTTTGAATGCTAGTCTTATTTGTTTTTTTATAACTGCAGTTGTTTTGCTCAAATAAATGTGAAATTTTTGTGGAGTGCTACTAAGGTGATTGTTGTTGTCTGGTAAAAATTTCATGAGTTTAGGATTTATAGTTTAAGAGTTATAAAAATAACAAATGCCCTGTTTTGATTTGCTCCTATTCTGAACAGTTCTGCATGTTTGAATTAATTGGCTCAGTTAAGTTATGAATCATGATTTGATGACAATACATGAGTTTTAGTACTTTTCTTAAGCTTTCCAAAAAGTTAAATATCATGATTTTTGGCTAAGTAGATCTTGAGTTATACTTGCTTAAATCTCTGTGGCTGTTTCTGCTCGAACCCAGACAGGGTTTCCTTGTTCTTACTGTGGGGCCTTCTTAGTAGTAGAATTAGCTTTAGGTGTTTACAACAAAGTTGTTTAGAATTTGCTAAGATTTCTAAAGAGTCTAGAACCACATTTATTGGACATGTATAACTCCATTTATAGCTGTTTAAAGTGGCATGTCAGTTTCTGTCTATGTTTTGGACAGAGATGCAATTATTGGATTAATTGACCCTTCTAACTGTAGAATCATCTTAATATGAGAATAATAAAGTTGTAGGTAACTTCCTAAGCTTGTCAAAAAGTTATGGTTCATGTTTGTTGGAGGTCTAGAACTCCAGTTATGCTTCTCTGAAGATGCTATCAGTTTTCTATACCACTGCTGTTGGGCTGGATTTGCAGTTTTGCTTGTGCAATTATTTTTGTGGTGTAAATGATGTTTGCTATGGTTGTAGTGAATACAAAAGTGGTAGAAAATTTCATAATATTGCTTGTGTTCAAATTGTAAGACCATAGGCCTGATAGTTTAGGAGTTATATGACTTTTAAGTCCTCTATCAAGTTTTGATTTTATTCTGAGCAGATCTGAAAGATGCTAGTGTTTGATCTAGTTAGGATTTGAATGAGTTTTTGGTGATAATAACAAAGTTGTATATAATTCATGTATCTAGATTCTGTTAAAATTTGGTTGTATTTGGCTGAGTAGTTTGTGAGTTATGCCTGTTTAAAGTTGGGTTATAGAATTGATTACTCTCTGCCTTGTTTAGACCAGTTTCTGTAAATGGGTATATTTGGCTTAGTTAACTTGAGAATCATGCTAAGATGATTAAATATCAATTGTCGAAAATTTCATAAGCTTTCCAGAATGTCTTCTTGCAAGTCATTTGGATTTGTGTAACTCCAGTTATAGCTAAATCTTGTAGCTGCTATTTGCATGTCCAGAAATTGACAGATTCCCATTTTAGTTGTTTGCTTGTATATTGCTAAGTGTGGCTCATACCTTTGATGATGGTTGAGTTAGAGTACCTGAGATCTTGGGAAACTTGTGTCATGCTTGGTGTTGACATCTTCTTTGCTATCGTGGCATGATAAATTGTGCGATATTTATAGTAAGCAATGTGAAGTGCTTGTGCATGTTAATGTAACCTTGTGCTTGTCTTACTTACTGCATGCGATGCATTGCCTATTGCACTTCCATGTATTCATACACCTGCATCTTGCATCTCATTTAGGTACGCTAGATAAACCACGTGAAGGATGTGATGTGGAGTCAAACCCGAAGATGGAAGGACTAAGCAAGTGCTAGGGCCGGAGATGTCACCAAGTCGGTGCAAGCTAACTGAACTGACTTGTGTCGGATCCCAGGCAAGCCCCAGAGCATTCTAAGCCTCCCAGTATTTTACAAATGATTACTTAAGTACTTATGATTGATGCATTAGGTTATAAGAGTTGAATGAAACCACTGGATGCATATACATTCCTTGTCCAGATATTACACCTTTAACCGGTATAGGTCCAGGATCGGATATATGCTTAGCCCTGCTTAGACCGGTAGAAGTCAGGTGATGTCCTATCACCTACGAGATATAGGGGGATACCGGAGCACCGTTGGCTATATTGCTATTGTGGAACAGAACCATGGGGTAAAAGAAAATCGAGACCAGGTGGGAAGTCGATAGTGAAGCAACAAGACGTGGAGGTCTTGGGTGTGGATCTATCCCCGTCCATGTCGATTAAGGAGCGTACCATTGTTGGCGCTTCTGACAAGATTGAACGCATGCCTCTCACTTAGCTGGCCGGATAACTCGTTCCGACCGCGAAGCCGAGTAATTCAACTCAGGCCGGGACCCGTTCTGTTGTGCGCTCCTTCCGGGGGACGATCAGACTGAGCCCAAGGGCAGGCTAGGCCTGAACGTCCTAGCATCTAGTGTCCCAGATTGTGTGGCACAGTATGGACCCGCAAAATGTATACCTGAGTTGTACCAAAGGTGACCTAAGGTGACCGTTGATCTGGTCTGCCTGGGTTTGTGTTAGGAATAAATTCCCAGCTGGTTGAAATCGATTCGAATCGCCGTCTCTCCCGGATAGTGAGAAACTTGGCTAGTTCCAACATCATAGTAATTGGATTATGGAATGTGATGGTTCGAATAAACATGGAATTACTATACCTACTATGGTTACTATTGTATGCTCTAAAAAGATATACCACATGTTTGGCACAGGATAGTTGCTAATCTAGAGATGGATAGTTATAATTAACTTGATGACAGAATTATAATTGTATAATTGAGTTAATCGCTTTTTATGCAAAATGTTGTCAAGCTACCTCCACTTATAAAGCCTTGCATACTCCTTGGAGTCAATTTTATTTCTGATTTATGATGGGTAAGTCTAGCTGAGTACATTCGAGTACTCAGGGTTTATCCCACCATGTTGCAGGTGAGGTTTCGGCCTGTTGAAGATGGTGGCTAACCGCCGGTGGGCTCGGTGACTCTATGTTTATTCTCATCTATATGCTTTTATCTGAGGATGTCACTTATGCTAGCAATGTATTTGGAACTCATATTAATGAAATCCTTCAAAAGCAATGTTGTTTTCACTACTTGGTTTTGAAATCCAAACTTGTATTATTATTTATGAATCTATATGTAATATTATTTCCGCTACAACTCTGCGTATGTGATGTGTATTTGCTTAATCACGTGATCTTGGTTGTGATGTTGATTTACCGAGGTCCTACGTGACACTCGGCGAACTACCGGGTTTATATAAGTGAGAGTATGCGCGTGTCAACGTGTTAAGCGGGGACAGCCGTACTTGATCTTGTATAAATTGGGCGGTTCTGTCACAGCTGGTATCAGAGCAAGATTAAGCATAATATTGTCATGTACGTCGTTTTAAAAACAAAGTTTTGGTTTTAAAAAGCCTATTTTGACTAAAACTTTAGCGATAGGCAAATCTGTCAAAACTTAATTGCAAAACTATGCTAGCGACATCCTCCTTTATGCCCAGTTAAGGAATATTAGGTGGCTATCTAAGTACTAACTTTGGGGGATGTACTTTATTGCAATTTTTCTTTCGTCGTCCATACGGCGTGCTATTGTATGGATGCCATTCGCTTGAATGATAATGTATGGATCAATTGCCTCTACACCCAGGTAAGTGTGAGTTGTGAGAGAGTGACCGTCCAACTATCGGTCTAGGGGAGAGTTAGTTGTGGTTGCTGGAATATTTACATGTTACACACATGTATATATGAAGGTACTTAATTGTGGGTATATCTGCCGAGTAGCTATGGATACCAAAGTATATATATCTGGGGATGTATATATGGAAAGTATCTTAGTTTACTGCTTTCATTGTGTGCTTATTTATCTCTTGTGGGAATGGGCTGCAATGAATTTGCCTGCAGGTATGCTAACCACGAATGCGTAGCTTGAATATAGCTGACGACTAGCTATATGTCGAGAGAGTACGTGTTATGCCACCGATATAGAACGTGATTGCCACCTTAGGCTGGCAATTTTGTGAGGGCGAATAGGACGAGCATGCATCATGATTGTGCTTGTGCATAAATATACTTCCCTCACCTTGTTCTAATACTAAGTAACTTGTGACCAATGTGATGCTACTATCTTCCTTGTGTGAAGCTAGACAAAATGCCTTGTTCCATGCCGCTTGAATAGCTATGCTTGAAGATAGTGTGTGATTAGCTTCGCCTTATATGTTTGCTTCCAAAGGAAATAAATGATAACAATACTTTACCACCATGTTTTGCATGATATGTGTAGCAATGTTGTTGTAGGTGACTACTTGTTAGGTGCGAGCTTTGTGCATAGTAATAGTCGCTTAAGCTAATTAGATTGAGTATTTTGAAATGCTTGCTTAAGACCATGATGTAGGTGCGGATGCTCGTAATCTAGGTAGTGCCGTAGCTGTCACTCCTTTTGTCCTCGGAAAGCATATGAGTGTTGAAGAGCGCTATCCTCGAACAACGTCCAAGTTTTGGTAATCTCATGGTTGTCGTTTTCAATTAAGTTCTCTCTTAGGAGCCTGAGCCTGTACATGTGGTTGCTAGCCATTGAACGTTGTGCTACGAAGACCTTTATCCATGTCTTTGCCTGACCTTAGGCCCAAGCTTAGCTCCCTTCTTTGCTTGCATGTGTCGTGGTTGTCCCACTCTTGTGTGGAAGGACCTTGCTCCGAAATCCTTGTCGGACTTCATTGCTCCTTCTCCTACTGATGATCTGGTACAACGCTAATCGCTATCTACCCTGGCTTTGGAACCTTATCCTCGCAGATCCTATCATTGCTTTATCAACTGAATCCCTAGTCAGTGCAATGGCTCTACCCTTGAATCTCGTTTGTTTTATCTCCAACCCTTTTAAGTCTCTGAATATTTATCAGTCTTGATCTCATGTTGCTACTCAACAAGACCAAATCTCATGTTAATCTTTATCTGGTAATCACTTGGGTGGACACAAGACGTATGTGGAAATTCGGCAAGAAGTCCCCTGCTCAGTTGTCCTTGGCAATTAAGCTATGCTCTCTTGCGTTGTGTTTTGATCTGCGGATCCCCTACTTGTTGACTTCTAACCTTGTGACTACCTTTGTTTGCTATCCCTCCTTCACATAATGCTTGCACCTATGCAACCAAATTTGTGCTACGTGAGAATGCTTGTGGGTTGTATGTTCAGTAATGGTGCCACGATTAGCGATCTACGGTGCCGCGACGAAACCGAGGGCATCCTGTGGACTACAGCCATAAGGTTGTGCTGCTCGGCACGTGCTGGTATCAAAGTTTCTAGTCATGATCCCTTGCAGAACTGCATCGATGTGTTATTTTTACATGAGCTCTTCCTTGGTTATCTCTCCTTATCATGTCAAGAGATCTGTACGTCGAACTAGAAACCATAGGACTTCCTTCTAGAGTCGTCCAAAGGATCACCTTTGAAGAACAAGTCACTGACATAAACCATAACAGACTACAAGAGATGGTAGACAAGTGACTCTACTTGACGGTCCCTGTAATGACGTCGATTATCTAGTGAGCAACTTATGTCATTCTCGTTGGATTACAAAGGAGGCTTCAATGTCCAATGTAGTTCAACAAAGCTAGTTTGCTATAATGTTAGTCAAATCAACTTACTGCGTCACTGCACCATAAAGTCAAATTGTGCTCAACTTGCTTAATAGTGTACTATTTCTCCGGATGGTGAATAACTACAACCTTTGTTGCCTTCCAGACCTCGCTGTCATCCTTCTTTAGCAAGGATTTACAAGATGAACTTGTTCTTTGGTACCTTCCAGGTGTTTTTACCCAAGAGGTTGTATCAGATTCGACCCAGATCACTGTTGCAACTTAGATCAAAAGGCTCCCTAAGGAATGATCATCGAGAACGTTGAGCCAACAGAGTCAACTACTACGTTTACCACTCACTCAGCAGACTCAAACCATGCAATATTGTTATCAAAGAAAGAGCACTGCGCACATGGAACATTATATAGCTTTCCATCAGTTGACATTTGAGTGATTGCACTGCTATAACCAGTTTGGATATTGGTTAACTAGCTTCTCATACCCTCAAAGGACGTTTACCCGTTTATGATCACATCCTTTATGAGAAGTTGTACTCAAGCCACTTTTGTAGATAACTGCTTTTCAAACCTTGGGAACAAATATAGCACCGTTGCAAGGAATATCTGTCAACAGGCTGTGGTCTAGTGCAAAGTCCATATGGTCTGTGCTATATCCACTTGTGAAGTAGATGTTACAAGTATTTGGTACACACTTGTATCACTCTTCGTACATCAAGGACGAAGTACGTAGGACAGTGCTATCTTGGATTTCTTCCAAAGTAACAATACTTCATGAAGGCCAACGAAGGAAATTCTTCAGACAAAACTTACTACAAAGGACAAGTATCAGAAAGTGTCTTGACCAAATTAGCCTCTCTTATGCTTGAAGCTATGTAGCCTAAAGCTATCGCTGATATTGGAAACTGGTAGCATGTCTCTCTTCCATAAAAGTCTTTCGTCCTGAATCTCGGGACGCGATTCTTTTAAGGGGGGAGGGCTGTAACACCCCAGGTGTTTGCCACCAGTTAAGCAATGAGTTTGAGCTCAAACATGGCATATTAAGTGATGGTGAAGATGCCAAGGTCCAACCTATAGAAATGAGCCCCAACCTAAACTTGGATATTGCACCCTTACTTTACATATAGGCCCTTTTCAAGATATATGCTTGGCTGGTGTTATGGGAATATCTTCATGTGTCTCACATCAATACCCATCTATATTGATCCATGGAAAAGTTTCATGAAGTTTGGAATCAAAAAGTCACATGAAATGATAAGTTATATCCTTGTTGGAATGATTTTACTAAGTGCTTGAATTGCACTATTAAGTGAATGAGAGCATGAGATGTCAACCAAACCTTGCAACCTTGCCAAAATGACTCTAGATGAATTCTACAACAAAAGTCATGAAAGGTTCATGTTGGGCAAATGCCAAGAAAATGCTCCAATGGATCAAAAAGGATAATTTAAGCTCCATCGTGATCCTACTTTGGTCAAAGTAGAACAGTAGGTTCTATACTAGTTTTGAGGTTGGACCTTAAATGAAAGTTGTAGTCCATATCATGTAGAACAAACTTTGTTTTTGGACCAAGAGCTAGTTTGGTCCATAACCTAGTCAAACAGAGCTCACAAGATTCAATAAAGTGCTGATTTGGAGCCCAAGATTTTGTCTAAGTCCTAACTGATGTTTTTGTTCGGGTACCCTAGTTTGGAGCTTTGTGTCTTCCTAATCAGGCCGAACCAGTCTAAGAACCTTTAATGAAAGTTGTTGCTTGGTTCGCGCACAACAAACTTTGTTTTTGGAGTACACCATGGATCGGCTCAGAACCAAGTCTAGCAGTGGCTCAAAGTTGGAACCTGCTACTGATTTCAGCACTTAGAATTCTAAGTCTAGGACTTCATCGACAACGGCATTGGCGTCTCGCGTTCTCTGAAATTCGTTAAGCAACTCGATTTGGTCCAAAGATAAAAGTTGGAGTATACGTTGTGGAGAAGAGCGTGCAAAAAGATAGCACCAGTTTGACTTTGGTTGGATGATCAATTTTTGCGTTTACTTAACCGCTGTCAACACGTTGACAGCATCAACTTTGGACTTGATTAACCGCTGATCTACAACTCAAATGACTTGGCACCCTTAACAGAAAACGTAGAGCTTCGTGCGGGCTTCGATCTTCGTATTCGGCCCATGTCCTGATTCGGCCCAGATCTAGCCCAAAGCACCGCCCACCATGCCCCGTTCGTCACCTGCCACGTGCTCGTGGAAATGCCCGAATGGGTAACACCTGCCCAGGGCGTGGCGGCCATGCGCGAATTGAGGGCCCCACCGCCCGGCCGCGTGTCCTAGCATGTTGGCGTCGAAGGGGAGCCGCCCCAGGCTCACTTGGTGCCTCTCCCGCACTCGCTCTCGCCTCTCGCTCGCCCACCCTTGCCTCTGTCGAGCTCCAGGGCGCGCGCCCGCCATGGCCACCCATGGAGCTCCGGCCGCCGCTTCCGTTTCCACCTCCTCCTGCCTCCTCGCGCCGAGCCAGCGCTTCCACTATCTTCGCATTGCCTCCCTCCCTCCCTCGCATGCGCTCATCGCGGCTATTTCCGCCAGGGAGCTGCCGCCGTCGGCATGGCCACCACGGCGCCGGCACCCTCGCGTGGCTGGGCCACCATGGGACGCCCGGGGCTGAGCCGAAGCCCTGAGCAGGTGCGCGCATGTCAGGGCCTTGCCATGGCCCTATCGCTCGCCGCCGACGCTACCCTGCCGGCCGGGAATCACGAGCCGACCACCTCCTCTGTTCTAGTTTGCGTGGGGGACTTCGTCCTCAAATTCGACTAAAGGGAAGGGCCTAAATGCAATGTCATTGACTCAAGTGAATAGTGCCTCGAGGGACCTATTTGTTGTAAATCGGGTGAAATTTTGAAAATGCATAGTAAATCATAGGAAATTCATAAAATAGCAAATAAGGACTTTTTGGAATCCTTTTGAAATTCTCTATGCACTAGATCTATAATATGTCAGGTTTTAGTTTAAAGTTGTAGCTGTAAAAATGGATTTGTGCAGTTAGGGTTTGAATGCTAGTCTTATTTGTTTTTTTTATAACTGCAGTTGTTTTGCTCGAATAAATGTGAAATTTTTGTGGAGTGCTACTAAGGTGATTGTTGTTGTCTGGTAAAAATTTCATGAGTTTAGGATTTATAGTTTAAGAGTTATAAAAATAACAAATGCCCTGTTTTGATTTGCTCCTATTCTGAACAGTTCTGCATGTTTGAATTAATTGGCTCAGTTAAGTTATGAATCATGATTTGATGACAATACATGAGTTTTAGTACTTTTCTTAAGCTTTCGAAAAAGTTAAATATCATGATTTTTGGCTAAGTAGATCTTGAGTTATGCTTGCTTAAATCTCTGTGGCTGTTTCTGCCCGAACCCAGACAGGGTTTCCTTGTTCTTACTGTGGGGCCTTCTTAGTAGTAGAATTAGCTTTAGGTGTTTACAACAAAGTTGTTTAGAATTTGCTAAGCTTTCTAAAGAGTCTAGAACCACATTTATTGGACATGTATAACTCCATTTATAGCTGTTTAAAGTGGCATGTCAGTTTCTGTCTATGTTTTGGACAGAGATGCAATTATTGGATTAATTGACCCTTCTAACTGTAGAATCATCTTAATATGAGAATAATAAAGTTGTAGGTAACTTCCTAAGCTTTTCAAAAAGTTATGGTTCATGTTTGTTGGAGGTTTAGAACTCCAGTTATGCTTCTCTGAAGATGCTATCAGTTTTCTATACCACTGCTGTTGGGCTGGATTTGCAGTTTTGCTTGTGCAATTATTTTTGTGGTGTAAATGATGTTTTCTATGGTTGTAGTGAATACAAAAGTGGTAGCAAATTTCATAATATTGCTTGTGTTCAAATTGTAAGACCATAGGCCTGATAGTTTAGGAGTTACATGACTTTTAAGTCCTCTATCAAGTTTTGATTTTATTCTGAGCAGATCTGAAAGATGCTAGTGTTTGATCTAGTTAGGATTTGAATGAGTTTTTGGTGATAATAACAAAGTTGTATATAATTCATGTATCTAGATTCTGTTAAAATTTGGTGGTATTTGTCTGAGTAGTTTGTGAGTTATGCCTGTTTAAAGTTGGGTTATAGAATTGATTACTCTCTGCCTTGTTTAGACCAGTTTCTGTAAATGGGTATATTTGGCTTAGTTAACTTGAGAATCATGCTAAGATGATTAAATATCAATTGTCGAAAATTTCATAAGCTTTCCAGAATGTCTTCTTGCAAGTCATTTGGATTTGTGTAACTCCAGTTATAGCTAAATCTTGTAGCTGCTGTTTGCATGTCCAGAAATTGACAGATTCCCATTTTAGTTGTTTGCTTGTATATTGCTAAGTGTGGCTCATACCTTTGATGATGGTTGAGTTAGAGTACCTGAGATCTTGGGAAACTTGTGTCATGCTTGGTGTTGACATCTTCTTTGCTATCGTGGCATGATAAATTGTGCGATATTTATAGTAAGCAATGTGAAGTGCTTGTGCATGTTAATGTAACCTTGTGCTTGTCTTACTTACTGCATGCGATGCATTGCCTATTGCACTTCCATGTATTCATACACCTGCATCTTGCATCTCATTTAGGTACGCTAGATAAACCACGTGAAGGATGTGATGTGGAGTCAAACCCGAAGATGGAAGGACTAAGCAAGTGCTAGGGCCGGAGATGTCACCAAGTCGGTGCAAGCTAACTGAACTGACTTGTGTCGGATCCCAGGCAAGCCTCGGAGCATTCTAAGCCTCCTAGTATTTTACAAATGATTACTTAAGTACTTATGATTGATGCATTAGGTTATAAGAGTTGAATGAAACCACTGGATGCATATACATTCCTTGTCCAGATATTACACCTTTAACCGGTATAGGTCCAGGATCGGATATATGCTTAGCCCTGCTTAGACCGGTAGAAGTCAGGTGATGTCCTGTCACCTACGAGATATAGGGGGATACCGGAGCACGGTTGGCTATATTGCTATCGTGGAACAGAACCATGGGGTAAAAGAAAATCGAGACCAGGCGGGAAGTCGATAGTGAAGCAACAAGACGTGGAGGTCTTGGGTGTGGATCTATCCCTGTCCATGTCGATTAAGGACCGTACCATTGTTGGCGCTTCTGACAAGATTGAACGCATGCCTCTCACTTAGCTGGCCGGATAACTCGTTCCGACCGTGAAGCCGAGTAATTCAACTCAGGCCGAGACCCGTTCTATTGTGCGCTCCTTCCGGGGGACGATCAGACTGAGCCCAAGGGCAGGCTAGGCCTGAACGTCCTAGCATCTGGTGTCCCAGATTGTGCGGCACAGTACGGACCCGTGAAATGTGTACCTGAGTTGTACCAAAGGTGACCTAAGGTGACCGTTGATCTGGTCTGCCTGGGTTTGTGTTAGGAATAAATTCCCAGCTGGTTGAAATCGATTCGAATCGCCGTCTCTCCCGGATAGTGAGAAACTTGGCTAGTCCCAACATCGTAGTAATTGGATTATGGAATGTGATGGTTCGGAGAAACATGGAATTACTATACCTACTATAGTTACTATTGTATGCTCTAAAAAGATATACCACATGTTTGGCACAGGATAGTTGCTAATCTAGAGATGGATAGTTATAATTAACTTGATGACAGAATTATAATTGTATAATTGAGTTAATCGCTTTTTATGCAAAATGTTGTCAAGCTACCTCCACTTATAAAGCCTTGCATACTCCTTGGAGTCAATTTTATTTCTGATTTATGATGGGTAAGTCTAGCTGAGTACATTCGAGTACTCAGGGTTTATCCCACCATGTTGCAGGTGAGGTTTCGGCCTGTTGAAGATAGTGGCTAACCGCCGGTGGGCTCGGTGACTCTATGTTTATTCTCCTCTATATGCTTTTATCTGAGGATGTCACTTATGCTAGCAATGTATTTGGAACTCATATTAATGAAATCCTTCAAAAGCAATGTTGTTTTCACTACTTGGTTTTGAAATCCAAACTTGTATTATTATTTATGAATCTATATGTAATATTATTTCTGCTACAACTCTGCGTATGTGATGTGTATTTGCTTAATCACGCGATCTTGGTTATGATGTTGATTTACCGAGGTCCTGCGTGACACTCGGCGGACTACCGGGTTTATATAAGTGAGAGTATGCGCGTGTCAACGTGTTAAGCGGGGACAGCCGTACTTGATCTTGTATAAATTGGGCGGTTCTGTCACAGAAATCGGATTGATTGATCCGCCATCTACAATTGCATATATGTAGGGAACAAAGGTTTGTTACCAAAAAAATACTCATATGTTACCTTGGACATTATGTTGACACTCGGTCCAATGTCGCAGAAGGTGTTGTGGAAGATTCTTTGCCCAATGGTACACTCGATCATCGGTATGCTAGGATCATCCTTCTTAGCAAGGAATGGCGAAGCGAGGAGGTGGTCGTACTCAGTTCAAAGTGCATTGATCATGTTGACTATTTCTTCTTATGGCTACTTGGTCTTGTTCTTCCTCCTTCTCTGGTTGTTCTTCTTGGTTATTGTTGTACCTTCGGGCTGGTATGGCATTTGTGGATGTCTAGGAGATTGCAAGATGCAGTTTTTGAAAGAAAACTTCTCCTTTCTATCCTTGATTGTGAAGCAGATCTTGGCAGTATTTGCGTAGATGATGGCCTTCGCGGTGCTCAGGAAAGGTTAGCCCAAGATGATGGGTGCCCTTACATCTCCACCTGTTTCTAAAACCACAAAGTCTGTGGGAATGTATGATTGTTCCACTCGAACAATGGCATCTTCAAGAACTCTCTTGGGGTAGCAGAGTGACTGATCTGCAAGCTACAAATGCATATTTGTGTACCACAAAAGATCCACTAAAATCTTCTCATAGATTACCTTAGGCATGATGTTCACACTTGCTCCGAAGTCACAAACAACTTCTTGGAAGATGTGAGGTCCAATGGCTATGGGGATGATAGGTCTCCCCGAGTCGCCCTTCTTGTCAGGTAGGGAATAATCTATCCACCTTCCCGTCGATGTCTTCGTGTAGTAGCAAGCTAAATTGTGAATATCGATAAGATTTGCAGTTTCTAGATCTTTCGGTTGCCCTAGAATCTTACCTTTGTCGAACGGAGGAACAACAGCCGCCAGCTGAGCTATTTGTGATTCTATCATTTTATTAAAGCTACGTGGGTTCTTAATGGCAGAAGCAAAGCTATCCATTCTATTACTTATGTTTTCTAGAATTTTATCATTGGTAGCTACCTTTCTAGATAATCCCTCCATAAGTTTGGATTGACCAACAATTAATTCTCTCAAGGGTGGTTGATTGAAACTACTATAATTATTACCTTGATAGTTACCTTGGTAGTTTGGCCTCTGTTGCTGGTTCCATCCTTGATTCTGTTGAGGACGATAGTAGTTATTGTTGATGAAGTTCACATCCTCATGAATTTTAGGGCAACTGTTCCCTAAATGCCCAGTGTTTCCACACTCTTCACATGTCATGCAAGAATCATGAATGTGCATGACTTCTTGCTTCTCGTTGGCTCAGTCTTCGAGCTTCTTCATGAGTAGGTCCATCTTGGCAGATAGCATGCCTATCTCCTTGAGTTGAGGCATACCTCCATCTCTCTTGCGGGTCTAAACTCGTTCTTCATTCCAACCTTGGTTGGAGGCCATCTTCTCCATAAGAGCTGTCTCAGCTGGGAGTGTGAGTGACAATAATGCACCTCTAGCAGCAGCATCCATAGTCTCATAGGTACTATTGGTCAACCCATGGTAGAAAATTTGCATGAGTAGCCAATTCTCCATCCCATGATGAGGGCATTCTGATATGTAGTCTTGAAAATGTTCCCATGCCTCAGGGACAGATTCATCATGTTGCTACTAAAAACTTGAAATTCTCCTACGCAGAGCATTAGTCTTGACTGTAGGACAGAACTTTGCTAGGAAGACAGTGGAGCAGTTATCCCATGTAGTATTTCTATCTTTATTGGCATAGAACCATTGCTTCGCCTTCCCCAAGAGTGAGAATGGGAAAAGGCAGAGTAATATGGTGTCTCTGGTCACTCCTTTGATAGTGAAAGTGCTGTAGATCTCTAGAAAGTGTTAGAGATGAGCACTCTCATCTTCATGTGCCTTTCCACAAAACTAGCTTGCTTGCACCATGTTGATGAGAGCTGGCTTGAGCTCAAATCCATTATCTCCAACATTGGTTGTCGGTCCAGTATGGATGTTGGACGTAGTTGGAGCAGAGAATTCACAGAGAGTTTTGTTAGCCATGGCTTCAAATTCTGGTGTTAAGCTGCGCCTTATCTGGTGATATTCCAATTCTACAGCTAAGACTTTCTTGAGTTTAGCCTTAGTTCTCTTAAGTAATGCTTCTGGATCATCAACATAGTTTGTCAGAAGGTCAAAACCAGTCATACATTACCCTGCATAAGATACAAAAGTAGACATAACAAGGGTAAGCCTATTTGAGTAGAGGTCAATGGTTATCTCGATCACATCAATAAGTATAAGTTTATCAATACTTGCTTTGCCTAGCTACCTTCCCCAGTAACGGTGCCAGAAATGCTTGTTGGTATTTATTAACTTGTCACTTGTTTTAATAGCCACCTATTAATTACCTACATCTCCTAACATTACTTTACTAGGTTGTCATCCCTAGTGATAGTGCCAGAGATGCTTATTGGTGCTGCCTAGCATCACTACTAGAATGATACTAAGTAGTTCTTTATCATCTTATGTGACTAGAAACAATATATAGATATGAAAAGGGATCTATAAGCACACATATAATATACCATTATAGCACTTCACCCGAGAGTATTCCAGGTATCATTATTTATATTTTTACCATAGGGAAGGTCTAGCATGGACATGTATTGATAACTTATACTATTGATGGAGAAGTAAACCATAACCAACATTCTACTCACAATAGGGGTAAGTCATAGGATAAGAGATATATGATAAGTATTGATCAATGATAATGATAAATCTCTCAGAGTACTCCTTTCTATGGCAGTAGCAAGGTCAGGTAGAATATTAGAGGAATAATTCCTAAGTCATTCTTAATTACAAGTCAAAGCATACATTGATTAATGCAATTACACATAGCAATCATTGCTAAGATCATCTTCATATCTAAACATAAGGGATATTACTAAGGAAGATTAAGAACAGAGCTTGCTCTTCCTTCATAACCGGACCTTATGTGCATCTATATTCAGGGAGTGGACTACAAAGGACTCAACTAGAGTGCCACATCTGCGATCCACCACATGACCTAGAATATAGGGTGTATTCACAGGTAAACAACATATAAGCACCATGCTTACACAAATGTCGACCACCCACCCATGGTACATTAGAGTGAGCGCTATATGAACTTATGCATGAATATGATGATAATCCAACTATAGTAACCATATAATCATAGTAGACGATGAACTTTATAATGAAGAACATAAATGAGATGAAAACTAATATTGTCATAACAATTGTAGCTAGCATATAAAAGTAATGGAGATACAAAAGAGAGGGGGTACAAAGATTATACCAAACCATGCTCTTGACACAATCGGGAATCCAAGCGAAGCCTTCTTGCCTCCCTCTAGACCTAGCCTAACTAGCTATGCCCTAGAATATGGTGGAGGTCTAAGGATGATTAGGGTTTCTGTCTTCTCAAATGACTTTATCAATACCTCAAGGGGGTGGCAGGGGCTGGTATATATAGGCGGGAGCATCCATTGTGAGCCCTTGGATCAAACCAACTTAAAGAATAGCGGAGATGCAACCTAGGAGGCGGTGGAGAACCGACATTGCACACGGCTGATAGGTGGGACCCTGGGGGGTCGGGCGGCGTTTAGGTGGGGCCGGCCAGCCTCACCTAGTGGTGTCTCGTCTCCCACTTCAGTGTGGAGTCCTCTCGAGTCTTCTAAAGTCTTCTAGTGTCCGTTTCGCGGTGGATAAACATGATTACTTCTGACAGGTGGGTCTACCTTGATGGTTTTCTAGATAAACCCTACAGAAAATACAAAGTCACCAAAACTCATGGAATTTCTTAGTTTAAACCCCCTAGACCTTCGTTGGTGATTATATTTATGCCTTTATACATGTTATAGTGATGATTTATGATGGTTGATAACTACCGTCAACAGTAACATGCCGCTAGTCCCGACAAATAAACTCTTCAAATGTCCTTTGGGACTATTTTTTGAGTGTTGTGGGATCACTAGGGCCATGCCAGTCACAATTAATGAAATCGAGGTTTTCATAGATTTCCACAACTTTGCCATCCTTGAGTTCGATCTTCTCATAGGCTACTCATTGGACAAACTTTTTCAAGAAAATATCTCCATGGGAGTCTTAGTGAAAAGTTGGGAACAACTGCTTCTGCCACCCCTATCCCTTGTCTCGAAAGACCAAAGGTGAAGCAGCAAACCAACCATAACCCGTTCGAGGAGGTGAAGTTTATATCTCCGTTTGTTTCACCTAAGCTTGCTTATGAAACTGAACAATCATCGTCACCCTCGCTCAAACCCAAGCCATGTCCCTCTGGCCATCCAAACATTATTCTCGATGATGGTCGAGATTCAACGTTGTTCATATATGATGTATCTTTTGAGAAAGTAAACGTTTGTGCCATGGAGATGTTTCTTAGTACCCCGTGCTCCTTCAAGAAACACAACCACCCATCGCTCGTTGTCTCCAAACTTTTTAGGAGGATGGTTGTGGATGCATATGTTTATCATAAATATTGCAAAATCTCATGGATACATTATGGTACTAACCTTGCAGCTTGAACATTATTGCTAAATGTTTGGTTGTAAAATTGGGAACTATACCACCATGAATAGCTGCAGGATGAAGTTCTCGCGGTAAAGCTTAAGACCATAAATTAAGCAGTGCCAGGAGATACTCCGAATTATCATAAAAAAGTTTTCTTATCAATAAAAGCAAGAACATGCTATCAAGTTAGTATGCACCTTCGGGTATTCTTGTCACTAGCCATTTTAGGTTGAGACTAAGAATAACAAGTGGCATATGATGCTAGAAAACATGAGAGCTACATCAACTACAAGCTAGGATGCCCTTTGGTGATGGAACACACTCAAGAGGAGACTCCGACACTACATACTTGACTTTTACACAAAAAGTCCAAGTGTGGGGGAGAGAGTCTCATTACAAGATTCCATACAAACCAAAGGTCATTAAAAATGATGATGATGTCAGCTCTTCCTTGCTCAAAAAAGACAGAGAAAAAATATGATAAAGAAAAAAAGAGAGAGAAAAAGAAATGATATAAAAAAGAAGAAGAAGAAGAGAGGAGGATTCTCCTCTTCTAGACCATTGCTACCACTAAGGCTCATGGTCCATACACACTAGTTGTGTGTGTTGCCTAGCCTTGTGGCTCTCCTGAGTTGCACCATATGCTACCAATGCAGTAGGCTCAATGCATCCATCCACATACGCTGCTGATAAGTATACTTAGGTATGCACAGGTAATACAATGTTCACCAACACTATTACTCATGATTGTGTAAAACCCTAAAATTTGATTCTCTTGAAATAGAGCTAAAATGATTTAATTTTGTATTTTTATGCACATGAAAATATGGGGAACTAATAAATTTTCATTATATTAAAATTTATCTTAAGGTAGAAACATGTTTGTTGCATTCATGCCAGTCGCACCTTGTGTTTCTATGTGCAAAATGTGTTTTTTAAACACGTTTAGGAGACGAATATCTATCTCTAGGAATTTTCTAGCTTCTTTCTAGAATTTAATTCATACCTCCTTCACCTTAATCTTTATGTCCAAGTTCTCAATAATCTTTTCATGAGCTCCAAATACTTTATTTGGGTTCATCATGTTCCAAAGTGTCTCTGGGAATTTTCCTCAAATTTTCGGAGGTCTCGGAGTATTTTTTATGGCTAAAATATCAATTATGGACTTTTCTAAAATTATTTTATTCATAAAATTAATTCATTCCAAAAATAAATAATATATCTCATTTTTCAACCAACTCTCAAAGCCCATGTGCAATAATCGTAATAAATCTCAAAGGCCCATGCATTTATTTACTAATGAGCTTTAATGATTATTTAGGTCCATTAGTAAACGTGGAGGGTGCAACATCAATTAGTACCATATTGCTAATTGATGTAGATGTGGGGAGTTTTTCTCCCTATAAATATTTACTAGCCCTTTGGGCAAAGCACACCAAAACTACTATAAGGGGAGCCCCTAGTTTGGGAAATCTCTCGTGTAGTAAATTAGATTTTTATCCTTCTCTCGCCGTCGCTGTCGCGCTGCCCAATGTTGTAGACCCACCGTCGACCACAAGAAGGCCCTAGGTGAGTTCACCATCTTCTCCTCTTATTCCCTGTGCTCTCGTCTCGGCAAACCGTGTCCTCTAGGGCCCAAACCAAGCGCTCCAGGGAGCTTCTCGCCGCCGGTAATGGAGCTCCGCTGTGTCAGTTTTCTTCTCTAGCCTATGACTCTCTCCCCCTCCTTTCTAATCTGGGCCATCCAGATTCAATCCAACGGTCCAAGATCGCTCGTACCCCTTCGCCAGGTTTATTTGCAAAAGAGCCCCTGCAGTTTCGCGTAATATAACCCACAGTCCATTTCGCACTTTCAGAATATGCTTTCCTATTCTGAAAGCGTAGTTTCTTTCTAGTAGATTCAGAATACGTTTTCTCTTTCAGAAAGCATAAAATCCCTCTGTTAGATTTAAAATATGTTTTCTTCTATTGAAAATATAGTTTCTTCGGTTAGATCCAAAATACACTTTCATCTATTTATAGTTTTGCCACTAGTCTTATTTAGGCCATAAAATCTTTGTTTTAACTCCATTTTGATCCATTCAAGTTGCGTTAGATTCGTAATTGAGTAATCTACATGTTCACCCTACTATTAAATATATTTTAAACTTTTAAAATTTGAGGTTAAAATTTAATCTATTATTTTATTAAAGGAAATCTTGTTTAGTTCATAACTTTTTTGTTATAGCTCGGGTTAGAGTGGTTTTCGCGTCTGTGTGTTTGTAGTAACATGTAGAACATCTTTAAAACATTTTTACTTGCTATGTATTATGTTTGGTGTACTGTTCTAATTTAGTATTATTGTTTGCTTCGTGTTTGATTGCATGGATGCTTGTGTGGTGTTTTATGATCATGTCCAGTCGGTGAGCTATACGCGGTGAATCCAGAAGCAATTCATTGAAGGTTTGGACTAGAAGAAGGATCTGAGTTTAAGGCAAGTATAGCATGAGATCTTCCTTATTGTCCTATTCACCTTAATATCATTTTAATCATATGCATGTGTTTGCCTTGGCAACTGTAGTAATTTTCCTAGCTATTTGATATCCTGGATTCCTTGATTCCTATGGGTTATTGCATTAGGTAGTATGATGCTAGTGCTCAACTAAAGCCATGATCCTATAACTTGACTAATGGAATATGCAATAAACACTAAAAGATGCTTTTTAGCAATATGGAACAAGGGGGCTAGAGCATTGGGCTATTTTATGGTGCTCTAGATTCCTCTCCCTAAGGACTTATCTATAAGCAAACATCTGGGACTTATAGTATAGCTGTGAGGGCTACATGGCTCTGGCTTTAGCTGAGTATGAGGACCTTTTCTAGCTTATTAGTGGTTACCTTTATGGCACAACAGGGGTTCCGACAGGTATGATCTCGGCCTACCAAGAGGGTACACTTTGGTTTCTTGGTATTTTGTTAGTCACTCCTTGGAGGGGGGTTCATGCTTATTGATGGGGAAACCTTAGCGATCCTAACTTGTTAGATGAACCTTTGAAAGGCTTCATAGTGAACCCTGCTGACCTTCCTTGGTAGTGGGTCAAGAGGTTGGCCGCCTCGGGCGAAAGGGTAAAATGACTCATAGTGAAAGTGTACAACCTCTACAGAGTGTAAAACTAGCATTTCAGCCGTGCTCACGGTCACAAGCGTCCTTGGACCCTTACAGAATAGATGAAGAACATGGATGATACCAATGATGAAGATGCACACTAATGATTACTGTTTATGCTATTCATTATTCATGTTTACCTAATCATGTGTTTGTATGGGCTTGTGAATAAACTTATTTCCACCCAATTGCTAAAAGATGACTCATTAAAGCTAATTGCAGTTAAACCAGTGTTAGCCTTTTGAGCCTCATGACCCCCATGTTATATTTGTTGAGTACGGCATGTACTTATGCTTGCTTTACTTTTTAAATCTTTGGAAAAATCCCAAATGGGTACCTGTCGACAAAATATGGTCGGCAGTCTACCTAGGGTTATGCCCAAGGTAGTAGATTGTCGGTAGACAGATGCGCAAGCCACAAACAAGATGGTGATGCAAGACAGATGCAAGGTTTTATCCAGGTTCGGCCGCCAAGAAGGCGTAATACCTACGTCCTGCGTCTGATTGTATTGCTGTATGTCAATGAGAGATGTTTTTAGAGGGGTCCCCTGCCCGCCTTATATAGTCCGGGGGGCAGGGTTACAGATCTGGAAACTAATCCTAGCCAGTTACAATTGCCATATGTGGCCGGATAAGGATTCCTATTCTAACCGACCAGGATTTTGCTTGATCACCAAATCTGCCTTGACTCCTTGCGCGGGACTCCAAATAGGTTGGCCGGGCCACGCGTCATCTTTTGATGGACCAGACCCTCTGATCTGGGCCAGCCCAAGCCTAGCCATAAGGGTATAGGGGTTAATCCCCCCACAGCTAGTCCCCGAGCACCATGTATTATGCTACGACACACCATTTTAACCTTCTCCGACAAGTAAGGCTTGAGTCCTTGACATCTCTGACCACATTGTCGCCAGAGAAGTAGGTTGTCCAAAAAATGTATGGTGCTCTTAAGAAAAAAGAAAAAGATTTCCATCCTGTGAAGTGTGCCCACTTGTATTTCTGAAAAGAAATGTAAGTGAACCTTAAAGCGTAGCATCCTTGATCATCAGAGGCGTAGGGGTCGAAAAACAAACATGTTCACCACAAGGTGAAGTGTGCCCACTTAGTCCCCGAGCCTGGTAGTAGGTGACGTAGGCACATGGTGCTAGGGTCTAAAAAATCCCAGTTAAGTTGAGAAACCAATCGTCGTACAAGCGATACGAGATGCACCGGCAGGTGCATCGTACCGATGTAGTCCCTAGGCTTGCTGGAAGGCGAAGTACGAGCCTTGTAGCAAGGTCTAAATAAATGTCTCTCAACTATATGTGAGTACAAATCACATGTAGCTGAGGAGAGCGATCTCCGAGTAGTGGTTGGGATAGTCCCCGAGCACATTAGTGGTCGGAGCAGTCCCCGAGCGCGACAGTGGTCTGAGCAGTCCCCGAGCATTGTAGTGGTCAGAGCAGTCCTCGAGCACGGCAGTGGTCTGGGCAGTCCTCGAGCATTGTAGTGGTCAGAGCAGTCCCCGAGCACGGTAGTGGTCTGGGCCATCCTTGAGCATAAGACATGCAGCGAAGAAATGAACGCCGCTAGTACTATTATTTGGTGTATTTATTTATCTCCTTACTCTGTCAAGTCCAATCTGACACGTCTGGTCAAAAAAGCAGATAGGTATAACACGTCACACTATCTTCTTGCTCGTTCTGGCAAACAGTCGCTTGACACCTGTAAGGAGGTGCGTCAGTGTGGGCCCTCTCACACTATCATCGAAGAGGCGCGTACACTAGTAACGAAGGGGTGCATTTATTGGCGTAGATCTCGAGGTTGTGAAAACAACCATCTGCGGTGCGTGCGCACATCTCCCAAGAATCTTGGGCGGACAAAACGACGGAGCTCTTGGTTATTTATAATATAGAACTGGTAAGTTACTTTTTATCGATCCCCATTATCATTCGCCTTCATAGCCTTCTTCTTCCTCTTGCCGAACCCTATTCCTCCGAAATCATCACCAATCACCCCTCCACCGCATCCACCCCTTTAGCAAGGATGGATTAATGGTGAAGAGAGACGCCCAGAAGAAAGCCGAAGTCATGGTGAAGGAGTGGTGGAAGTCAAGGAGCAACAAGCAGACCATCAAAGACCTCGTCACCATGGGAGTGCTCCACAACAAAGCACTCGCGGGATGGCGCGCGCCAGAAGGAGAAAGCTACCCCGATCCACAACCAGGTGAGATTGTGGTTTTCGAGGATTTCTTCAAGCGGGGTTTTGGGGTTCTAGTGCACCCTTTCCTTCAGGGGATCTGTTTGTACTACGAGATTGGGATTTGCAATCTGCATCCCAACTCGATTCTTCTTGTCTCCACCTTCATCCATCTTTGCGAAGCCTATGGTGGCTTCCAGCCCCATTTCGACCTCTTTTGCCATCTGTTTTGTCTGCGGAAGAAAGGGAGCGGTGGCTCGAAGATAGCTGGAGGCGTATACCTCAATCTTCATGACAGGATGAAGGCCCAGTACTTGCACTGCCCTTGGAACACATCGTTGGACGAATGGTACAAGAAGTGGTTCTACATCCACGAAGAGCCGAACACGATCACCCTGTGTGACGTGGGGTTCATTCCGGAGAAGAAGAATAGCTGGTCGGAGAAGCCTAAGAACTTGGAACAGATCGTAGAACTGCTCGGGATGATCCTATGGGGGAAGCTGGACAGTCCAAGCGTGGTCGGGAACTTCATCAGCCAAAGGATCTAGCCCTGCCAGAGGAGGGTACATCCTAGCTATGAATACCAGGGGAGCGCAGATCCAATGAGGACCAGAAAAGAGGCGCTTGACAAGATTGAAATCAAGGCTAGATTTGGGGAGCTATTCAACTTAGCCAATCCCAATTATGTCAGGTTAAGCGACATCGAGCATGCCTTCAAGCTGGCCCGACCTCCCCCAAAGGTAATTTATGCTTCCTTGTACCTACAGTGTTATGTTGTAACAAAAATTGACTGTGTTATCGCCTTTATGTTTCCTAGAGTAATGGTCATGACAGGGTAGCAGTGTTCGTGTCTCCACCCCCTGGTGTGGATTGGCCGCAAGTTGTCGGCCCAACCGCCCAGACCAGTGCCAGGGCCAAAGACGTCGACTGGGCCATACTCGGGGTTGGAGAGGAGGCAATAGCTAGGGCTGCTGGCAAGCGGTCGGCGGCCAACAAACATCGTTAGGCCATCTTCCCACTTTCAGATGATGAAACAGAGGATGCGGACATCTTTCGACTCGTCCCTCGAAAGAGGAGACAAATGGAGTCGACGGAGCAGGGTGGCTCCTCTGGGCCAGCAGGGATCGCATCACCGACCACTGCAACATAGAGGACAAGCGGAGAAGGGGTTGAGCACCAAACCCCGGCACCGGTACTGGTCGTGGAAAAGGACCCGGTGGAACCCGCCGAGCATGTGGAGCAAGCGCGGTCGAAGAGATGCTCCTTCGCCACATCATTCCGTGCTTCCAAGCTATAAGTATTTGTAACCTTGATGTAAGCTTACAATTTGTATTGAATACTATTGTCTTCTGAACTTATCTCTGATATATTAGGTCAGCGTCCACCGAAAATCCTAACTAGCTAGCCGGGTGCGGCATGACTTCACCAGCAATGGTGGAAAAAACTGCCCAGCAGCCAGCTGTGGAGGAACCTATGGAAGAAAATCCATCGGAACCTCAGCAGACGAGCGGACAGACGACAGTCCCTGAGCAGCTGGTCGAGAAGAGAGCCGAGCCAAGTATAAGTGCTCCGAGCACTAACCCTACTGAGGGGGATACTTCGGCACCAAGGGGACCAGACCAAGCCGAGGAGCAGTAGCCGGAGGTGACACAGAGCATGCTTGCCGATGCTACGGCTCGTGGGAAAGCCATAGTGGTCGTAGAGACTACAAACTCTAGACCAGCGCCACCTCCTAAACAAGAGGCCGAAGAGGACGAAGTAGAAGAGATCCTAGGCCGCCCCCAAGACAAACGACAACATGTATATGTGTCGCGCTAGCGGAACGACGAGTGGGTTATGCATGAGGAAATCCCAGAGGTCAAAGAGACCCTAAAAGTTGAACAAGCGGCAAAATGTCTGGTGACAGAATTCCAGGTATGTTTGGCTTGACCACTTGATCCTGCTATTTAGTCGAACTGTCTGACTTAGCTTGTTTATATACAGGACTTGATGAAGACCGCAAAGTACTGAAAGAGGTGCTTCGACCAGATTGAGGGAATCACGGCCAACAATAGAGAACTGGCGGTCGAGGTGGAACGCTTGCGCCACCAACTTGAAGCCGCCGACCAGGAGAGGATGGAGCAAGAGGCACAGAACTAGAACCTGGTCATCCAGCTCAGTAACAAAGAGCAGGAAAAAACAAGTAAGTTGTCATTTTATCATAGCAAGTGCATGACACGTGTTGTTGCATTGTTGGTAGTGACAGCTGTAGTGCAGGCTTAGAAGTCAAAGTAACCCATCTCCAAGAGGAGAATAGCCGTGTGACCGTAGAGTGTGGTTGCCTGAAGGAGGACAACGAGAAACTAGCGCGCAACCAGTCTCAACTCCAGGACCGCACAACCAAGATGAAGGAGGAACTAAAAAGTAAGTGTTCCAGACCACCTTTCTCATTTTGTTGCCCGCCTTATCTTGTCATGCCGTTACATTTTGATATCTTGTACGGTTTGCAGTTTTAAAAGTCAATGCCAAGAAACATCTAGAAGCCGTGAGGAAAGATCGTGATGGCTAGAAGGCACGATGCCTAGAGACCACCGAGGATCGGGACACATGGAAGAACTGGTGCCAGGAAGTGGCAACTGGCATTTTGCCTATCCTTGACCTTATCGACCCGACGCTCACAGAGGAAGAGCCAAGGATGCCCCAGCTCGGACTGGTCGAGAGATGCAGAAAGGCATGGGGATGGTTCCAAGAGTTCGTGAAGGAGGCAGGTGAGTACATGGGTGCACATGTGCTAAGCATGGTGCGTGCCCACTACCCCCTGATCGATCTTAAGCGCCTAGAGGCTGGGCACCCGAAGGAGGTAGACCTAGACAAGGCCGAGGAGCTTCGGATGGCCCAGCTGGACCTGTCATCAAAGATAATTGGTGACATTAACCTGTGTGGAGGTGGGACAGCACCTGTACAGGGTACGCCATCGACAAGTCAGCTGGAAACGCCATCAGTTGCAAGCCAACCGACGAAGCCTGCGGTCTCGACCAGCCAGGCATCGGCGGGGCCATCCCCTTCAGCTCGACCAGCACAAGAGTCCCCAAGACTCGAGTAGGATATCGGAAGCAGCGAGCAGTAGGTGTCGCATGCCCCGACCAGCTAATGGAATAGGCTTAGAGCTATAGAAGAAGGACATAGTTGTGTTATTGTAAACTTGGGCCTCTTCAGGCAAGCTTGTAATAACGTAACTGTATATCATCATAAGCTTGCTTGCTTTGTATAAAACGTATTTAAGCTTGAAACTCATGTTGGTGTAACTAAGTGAGAACATGTTAACGTTCTGTTTAGTTGTACCATTTTGCTCGACACGTCATCCCAAAAAGTTTGTGCGGCCCTAGTTTGCCATGTGGTCGGAGTGTGAGGTGCGTGACCTATGCACACGTAGATGTGGACAAGTCAAACCAAGCGGGACCTGCCGATCACCCATAACGTAGAGAGCGGATCCCATGCATGTGTTGGGAGGAACCAGAGACAGGGCCTGCTCCAAAAACCATAGAAGGAATGGTGGTCGGCTTTTACTGGCTAAGTTAGAATAACCATAAAATTCGAAGTTACACATTAGAGTGGTCGGAGAAATCATAATAGCTTTATTGAAGTAAATCAAAAGTACAAAAGGAGTACATATCTCAGTGGTCAAGCATAAAAACGTCTAAGCTTGTCGATGTGCCATGAGTTTGGTACGTCCGTACCATCCAGGTGAGCTAACCTGTAAGACGTTGGTCGTGTGACTTCCTTGATCATGAAGGGCCCCTCCCATGGGGTTGCGAGTTTATGGACACTAGCCTGGTTCGTCTTCCACTTCAGGACTAGGTCCCCGACCATGAAGAACCGCTCTTTAACATTCTTATTGTAGTACCTACACAAAACAGCAAGGTATTTAGCCGTACGTACACAAGAATCGAGCCGCTTCTCTTCTGTGCTATTCACTTCTAGGTCCCGTACTTCATTGACCTTGCCTTCGTTGAAGTTCTCTACCCATGCTGATCTAAAAGCTATATCTGCTGGGAGGACTGCCTCAGCACCGTAAACCATAAAGTATGGTGAGACGCCAGTGTTACGACTGGGCTAAGTTCTGAGGCCCCAAACCACGGCTAGTAACTCTTTGAGCCATCTGCCGAGAGCTTTGTCATTTTCTCTATACATCCTCTTCTTCAATGCGTCCAAGATCATGCCATTTGCCTGCTCGACTTGTCCATTAGCTCTAGGGTGTGCCACCGAGACGTATTTTACTACTATGCTCCTTTCATTGCAGAAGTCCCAAAAAGCGTTCCCGGTGAACTGAGTACCCAGATCAGTGATGATGCTATTGGGTATGCCGAAACGGTGGATGACCTGGTCGAGGAATGTGACTGCCTTTTCTGAGGATGCCTGTACCAAAGGCATGTATTCTATCCACTTAGAAAATTTGTCGATCAGCACAAAGACGCATGTAAATTTCCCAGGAGCCAGTTTGAAGGGACTGATCATATCCAGTCCCCAGCATGTGAAGGGCCAAGAGGCTAGTATTGTCTGGATCTCATGTGCTGGTATGTGGATTCTCTTGGCGAAGAACTGACAACCCTCACAGTGGTGGACTAGCTTTTCTGCGTCGGCTACTACTGACGGCCAATAGAACCCTACTCAGAAAGCCTTATCGACCAGCGTTCTTGAGGCCGCGTGGTTGTCGCAGGAGCCAGAGTGGATTTGGTCCAGGAGATGTTCGCCATCCTCCTAGGTTATACACTTCATCAAGATTTTCTCCTTTGCGTTCTTATGCCATAGCTTGCCATCGACGAGCAGGTACTGCTTACTGCGATGCATCAGGCGCTCATTTTCTATCTGATCAGTGTAACTGCTACCATCTGTTAGGTACTTGATGAAAGGTATTCTCCAGTTGGGCTCATGAGTGGTCGGAGGCGGCTCGATGGTGCTCGACACTGGAATCGTAGCCACCAATTGCTGGTCTAGAGGCTTGCCGACCGTGGAATCTTCCTCTTCGATGGAAGGCGTGAGCAGGTATTGGACGAATACACCATGTGGGATTTTGGCTCGAGATAATCCTAACTTTGACAGTGCATCCGCTGCTTGATTTTTGTCCCAGACCACGTGTATGTACTCGATGCCATAGAACCTGCCTTCTAGCTTTCTGATCGATTTGCAGTATGCATCCATCTTTTCACTGGTCGTGTCCTAGTCCTTGTTGAGTTGGTTGATGACTAGAGCCGAGTCTCCATAGACATAGAGACGTTTAACGCCGAGCTCAACCACGATGCGCAAACCATGTAGGCATGCTTCGTATTCGGCGGCATTATTAGATGCTGGGAAATAAATCCTGAGGATGTACTGGAGCTGCTCCTTGGATGGTGACATGAAAAGGACTCCTGCTCCCGCACCGTCAATGTTGAGAGAGCCATCGAAGTACATCGTCCAATACTCGTTGGATCCTAGAGAGGCAGGCGTGCTTAAGTCTGTCCACTCGACGATGAAATCGATGAGTGCCTGAGACTTGATTGTAGTATGACTTGTAAATTCCAAGGAGAAGGGGCATAGCTCCATTGCCCATTTGACGATGCGCCCATTCGCATCCTTGTTGCTAATGATGTCTCGCAGAGGGTACTCAGTCATGACCACCACACGATATCCGTTGAAGTAATGTTTCAACTTTCGGGATGTTATCAGTATGGCGTAGATCAACTTCTGAATCTATGGGTACCTAGTTTTGGACTCATTGAGTACCTCACTAATGAAATAGATTGGTCACTGTACCTTGTAGACGTGGTCGGGCTCGTCACGCTCGACCACCATGGCCGTGGAGACCACTCGATTAGTAGCCGCAATGTAAAGCAGGAGTGTTTCGTCTTCCTTGGGAGCGGTGAGGACCGGAGGTGATGTAAGGTATTATTTCAGCTGTGTGAAGGCAGCGTCTGCTTCCTCCGACCACTCAAACTTTTCGGATGCTTTGAGCAGTTTAAAGAACGGTAATCCTTTTTCGCCTAATCTTGATATGAAATGGCTGAGGGCGGCCATGCATCTGGTAAGCTTCTAAACATCCTTCACTTTTTTGGGCGGCTTCATGTCCAAGACAGCTTTGACTTTATCCGGGTTGGGGCGTATGCCGTCGTGACTGACGATGTTGCCAAGTAGTATGCCAGAAGGTACACCAAAGATGCACTTTTTTGGGTTTAATTTCCACTGGAATGTGTTAAGGGCTGCAAAGGTGCGTTCTAGGTTGTCAACAAGGGTATGTGCTTCCTTGGTTTTGACCACTATATCATCAACATAAGCCTCAACGAGGTCGTCTTTTATCTCGTCTTTGAGGCAAGCTTGTATAGCGCGTTGGTAGGTAGCCCCAATGTTCTTGAGCCCGAACAACATAGTCGTGTAGCAGTAGGCGCCGAAAGGCATGATAAAAGATGTCTTGATCTGGTCATCCTTTTTGAGGGCGATCTGGTGATAACCAGAGTAGCAATCGAGAAAGGAAAGCAGCTCGCAGCTGGCTGTTGAATCTATGACCTCATCTATGCAAGGTAAGCCGAAGGGGTCCTTAGGGCAGTGTTTGTTGAGATCAGTGTAATCAACGCACATTCTCCATTCATTATTCTTTTTGCGTACAAGAACCGGGTTGGCTAACCATTTCGGATGATACACTTCTTTGATAAATCCGGCTGCCAAAAGCCGTGTAACTTTTACCCTAATCGCCTCCTTTTTGTCATGAGCGAACCGTCGTAGCTTCTGCTTGATAGGTTTGGCCTTGCCATTGACATTCAAGGAGTGCTCGATCAAGTTTCGAGGTACACCAGGCATGTCAGCAGGTTTCCATGCGAACACATCCACATTGCTCCTCAAGAACCTGACGAGCGCTTCTTCCTATTTGGGATCTAGGTTGGCCCTAATAAGGGCCATTTTGCTGGGATCACCATCGACCAGCTAGATCACCTTGTGCTCCTTGGACTTGATGTTCTTGCATGGAGCCTCGAGCTTCGGGATCTCTAGGTGGTCGGTCGAGGTCTTCTTGGCATCGAGAATGGTCTCGGCCATGCGAATAGAGAGGTCGTGAGCCTCTGCTATTTTGAAACTATCGTCTTCACAGGTATAAGCTGCGTACACGTTGCCTCGAAGGGTTAGAACTCCTTTCTTGGTAGGCATCTTGAGCACCAGATACCTATAATGAGGTATGGCCATGAACTTGGTGAGCGACAGTCGACCAAGAATAGCATGGTAGGTGTCGTCGAAGTCAGCGACCACGAAGTTGACGTAGTCGGTGCGGAAGTGGTCTGAGGTCCCAAACTGCACAGGTAGCGTGATCTGCCCGAGAGGTGTAGAGCTCTGTCTGGGGAGAACACCCTAGAACTATGCCTCGTACAGCTTGAGGTCCGCCTGAGCTATCTTTAGGACAGGTAGACTGTTCTTGAACAGTATATTGATGGAGCTGCCATCGTCGATCAGTACTCTGTTGAACTGAACCTTGTTGATACAAGGATCGAGGACCAGGGGAAAACGTCCTGGCTTAGGTATTGCGGCCCATTGGTCCTTTCTGCTGAAGGAGATTTCGCGGTGAGACCACGGAGGGAGCCGTGGATCGGTGAGGAGGTTGTCGGTGTTGGCCACATTCAAGCAAGCGCGGGCGAGCAGCTTGCATTCTCGTTTGGTCTCGATGGACACTTTGCCTCTGATGATGGTGTGCATGTGATCGGTTGGCTTGATGTACTTGTGACGAGGGTCTACATCATCATCGTCGGTATCCTTGTTGCGCCGTTCCCCTGCGTCGTTAGGCTTGTCGGATGTATCCGGAGCCTGTTGACGCGTGTAGATAGACTTGAGAACGTGGCAATTCTCCATGGTATGGTTTGACTTAGGATGGAGCTGGCAGGGCCCTTTCAATGCTTTGGCATAGTCATCTTCGTAGTTACGACGTCCGCCACCCTTTTTAACGGTGTTGACCTCACCGTCGTCTTCCTGAGCACGCTTGCTCCTATAATCATCACGGTGGTTACGCCGCTGATTACATTGGTCACGGTGGTCGTGGGAGTCGTTGCGCTGGTTGCGGCAGTCAAAATTGTCATTTCGACCACGGTTGCCGCGGTAGTCATCGCGGTGTGGGGGGTGGTCGGAGCGTGGAATCCTTGCTGCTTCTTCAATAATTATCTTTTTAGCGTCGTCGGCGTCCGCATATTTTTTAGCGGTGGCCAGGAGCGCTGTGACCGATTTAGGTCTCTTGCGGAGGAGCTTGTCCCTTAGGGCGTCGTGGAAGCGGAGGCCAGTGATGAAAGCCTCGATTGCCTCATTGTCAGAGATTGATGGGACCTTGATGCGCATCTCCGAGAAACGCCGGACGTACTCGCGTAGTGGCTCATCTTTTCGATCTCGAATCCGTTGCATATTGTATTTGTTGCCTAGTTGTTCACAAGTAGCAATGAAGTTGTCGATGAAGGCTTGCTTGAGCTCCTGCCAAGAATCAAAGTAGTTTGCCAGCAAGCTAACCAGCCATTGGTGACCTGCATGGCCAACAGCGACTGGGAAATAGTTAGACATGACGTGCTCGTCAGCCATGGCTGATCTGCACGCAATTTCATAGAGCATGACCCATAATTCAGGGTTTTCCTTGCCGTCATACTTCTGAAGTTTCTTGAGCTTGAAGTTCTTGGGCCATATGACTTGGCGAAGGTGTGGAGTAAACTGCTTCAAACCCGGCGAGCCGTGGGCAGTGTCATATTCCATACAGCGATAACTTTCGTGGGATGCTCGATCGTTGGCTCTCTGGTTGATGCGAGCACGTAGGTCGCGTCCACTGAGGTAATGGCGGAGATCGTTATTGCCATCACGGCGATCTCGATTGCCATCTAGATTAGCCCTACGACCATGGTTATCGTGGCAATTGTCGCGGTTGTCTCAGCGGTTATCGTCCCGACGGTGGTTGTCATCCTGGCCACCATCATGGCCACCGTTTCTGCCTTGACGATTGTCTGATGGGTCATTGTTGCGTGAGCCACGTTGGTTGAGTGGCTGTGAGCGACTTGGGTACTGGCGGCTGTGGCTTAACTCGACTGAGACAGATGGAGCCCGGGCTTGATTTACAATCTCTACGGTCTGGGCCATAGCAGCCGTTAGATAGGCTTGTATTTCATCACGAACTGCTTGGGTTTCCGGGGTGTTGGGTAGCCATTGCATTATCGCCATGGCGACGGCTACGTTGGCGCTTGGAGTCTTGAAGACCTGTTTGTCCCCCACCCTGTCGAAAGCATTGTTGAGGTCGCGTGGCTGGACCCTTATGCATCGTGCCTCCTGGTCTGCTTCGGCTTTGATTTGTCGGTGATTAAACCGGTCAATATTGCATGCTTCGCATGCAGTCCTTTCTTATTTTGTTTCGCCAACTGCTGGCGGTTCGTCATTGCTGACAACATGGATCAAAACCCCTCGTCTTGGCGGGAAAGGTGGGAATTGTGGGAACCCCGGGGCGTGGTCTGGGTATCTAGGTCATATTTGACGCCTTCATCTTCGTGATGCTGAAGCTCGGTGTGGACAGATGCATTAGATGCGATGCCAGACGTGGAGCTAGAGTCACCCTCTTGGACTGTGTGGACAGATCCTTCTTGATAATCTTCAATCCGGATCATATTGACGAAGTTGCGTGGCTTCGGCCGAGGTTAGTGCATAAAACATAGATCCAAGCGGCGTTGTAGGTTATACGCGTAGTTGGAGGCAGCATTTCGTAGGCCGTAGGGCTAGACCTGGTGGTTCTCCGTCGAGGCTTCATACTCGAAGAGCCGGAGACCCGTCATGAAGGCTGGCCGGCGACGAGCGGAGCGCCCTTCAGGAGTAGATATGACCACAAGATCTGTACCAAGTCGTGCAGGACGACTAGTCCGAGCTGGTCGAGTAGATCGGTTGTGGGGAGCGGTTACCTACTCATTAGGTTGACTTTGAATCGTACTTACCAGAGCTAGGGTTTCAGCGAGTTTGGTGCCGACCCGATCGATGGAGTCGAGCAGGTCGGTGTTGTCGATCTGCTTCCCTTTGTAGCGGGGAAGCGGATGACGGGTTGTCGGCGTGGCTGAAGATGATGCAGGCATGGTAGAAGCTAGATGTACCATGGTTGGAGCCAGATCCATCGTGGTCGGAGCCGTATTCGTCATGGTCGGAGCCGTATCCACCGTGATCGAAGCCGTAGGCGATGCAGGTGAAGCAGTGGTCGGCGCAGACTGAATCCACGCCTCCTCCATGGTCATGGCAATGAAGTCATCGGAGCCGGTGGTCTAGGTGATCTGGCCGACGGTGAACATGAGGTCGTTCGGCGTAGCCATGGAGCCGGAGATGATGACCATCTTGTTTGCTTGGAGAGCAGTACGCACACCCCCTACCTGGCGCGCCACTGTCGACGAAATATGGTCGGTAATCTACCTAGGGGTATGCCCAAGGTAGTAGATTGTCGGCAGACAGATGTGCAAGCCACAAACAAGATGGTGACGCAAGACAGATGCGAGGTTTTATCCAGGTTCGGCCGCCAAGAAGGCGTAATACCTACGTCCTGCGTCTGATTGTATTGCTGTATGTCAATGAGAGATGTTTTTAGAGGGGTCCCCTGCCCGCCTTATATAGTCCGAGGGGCAGGGTTACAGATCTAGAAACTAATCCTAGCCAGTTACAATTACCATATGTGGCCGGATAAGGATTCCTATTCTAACCGACTAGGATCTTGCTTGATCGCCAAATCTGCCTTGACTCCTTGCGCGGGACTCCAAATAGGTTGGCTGGGCCGCGCGTCGTCTTTTGATGGACCAGACCCTCTGATCTGGGCTGGCCCAAGCCTAGCCGTAAGGGTATAGGGGTTAATCCCCCCACAGTACCAGATTGCTAGAGTTTGGAGGAATTAGGCTTGTGATCAACCAGTCAGTTGTCCCCGTAGAATTAGAGTCTTCACCTGAAGATCAGAGTTGTCTTTCTACTGTTTGCTGTCTAAGGTTATATCCTTTATACTAAGTATGTTATATATTAAGCATTGTCTATTGATATTACCTTTATAAGGTTATATCCTTTATACTAAGTATGTTATATATTAAGCATTGTCTATTGATATTATCTTTATTTGTAGCTATATGTGAGATTTGACTTCCTAGGCTCACATATGGTGTTTATCTGGCTTTGTCCTTAAAACTAGGTGCTACAAAGTGGTATCAGAGCAATACTAACTGTAGGACAGAAACCTAGTAGAAACTGGTCGTTTTAAGGTTTAGAAGTTGCTACAAAAACCCTTGCTCTATGAACCTTAATATTTTCTTCTCTACTATATGTCTACCCTTGTTATTCATCTCTACATTGGTGCTTATTTTGAAGTCTTTGTTCTCATCTTCACTCCTTGATTTGATATGCTTTTAGAACCATCCCTCATCACCTTCTTCCATAATTTGAAGATGAGTCTTACGATTGTTACCCCTAGTATAATGAGGACGATAGTATCACAAGTTGAGTCAATGATTGAATTGTGCATCTTTAGTGCTTTGTTGAATTGTCATTATGCTTTTGCTTGTTTTGAATCTTTGTAATGATTGCAATGATCTTGTTGGGTGTTCCCACAATTTCATTTAGTTTATAAGCCTATGGTATAAGGATTAATGAAATAAATAGTCAGGTTTTGGTTATCTCATGTTTTCTCTATCCTGCCTTTCGGAGCAAGCTACCCTTTTATGTCCCCTAGTTGATTTTCTTAATGGGGGTAGCCAAGTTGAAGAATTTGCAAGATGAAGTATCATATGTTCTAGTTTGTGCAGTGGAAACATGGTGGGCCCATAACCCACAGGTCCCAGGATCAAAACCTTTAGAGGAACAAACACCTTTGGTGGAGATCGATAAGATAGACAATCATGCCTATGCAAACTATCCAACTAAGAAGGGTCTGAATGCTCAAGGTGCCATATGAAGTTTCGTTATGCTCTCTAGCTCTCACTTGGAAGAATCGGTTAATCTGATGAGAAAGGTGGTACTCAAAGATGTGAGAGAAACTCAGGGTTTTCAATGAGGTTTAGTTAGAGATTCATGGAAGGTTTATCCAAGACCATCAAGATATTGATAGTGTTACTAGAGAAGGTTTTAAGTTTGGATTAAGAGACCTTAGTGAAGTATTTGAAGGAGTAAAAAAAAGAGAAGGTTGGAGTAAAACCTATGTATTAGCTTTGTCAGATCTGGACAAGAGCTTTATATCCATTATAATGCACCTTGTCAAAGGTGTGGGATGTGTCCTTATGCAAGAAGAAAAAATAGAGGCTTATGCAAGAAAGCATGAGATGGAACATCTGAAGTATGATCTGGAGTCATCCATTGTGAAGCATGGAGGTACTATCTACTTGGGCATAAAAGTGACATCTAGGAGAATCACAAGAATCTATAGGACATCTTTACTAAGTTGGTCTTGAGCTTGTGTTATCCTCGTTGGAATGAAAATGATTATGACTTAGAAAAGTGATATCACTTTGAAGAGCAAAGTCATGGCCGATGCCCTTAGCAACAGAGAATTGTGCTAAGAAGGTTCGGGTGACACCAAGAACTAAGAATTGTATTCCAAGTTCAAGCAACTTAACCAGAATCATTAATGTTTTGAAGATTGGTGGTAGATTCTCTTTCTGACCAAGAAAGTGAAAGGCTCCATTAGAAGGTGAACATATGAAAAAAGAGGTCTAATAAGTATGGACTAAAAAGAAAAAAATGGCCTAGTGATTTAAGTTACCTAGGCATGGTCTGGAGAATCTGTCAGAATCTTTGAATCAGTTGGGCAAGTTACTTGGAGTAAGATTAACAAGTATGCAACTTAAACTAGAATCCTTATCAAGACGATGGAACTATATGATGAAGTAAAGAAGAATCCAAAGATGGAGTATCCCTATCACCTAGTCGACGTCTTCCAAATCTCGGGGACGAGATTCATCTTAAGGGGGTAGAATTGTAACACCCTAAAATTTGCTTCTCTTGAAATAGAGCTAACATAATTTAATTTTGTATTTTTATGCACATGAAAACATGGGGAAATAATAAATTTTCATTATATTAAAATTTATTTTAAGGTAGAAATGTGTTTGTTGCATTCATGCCGGTCGCACCTTGTGTTTCTGTGTAAAATGTGTTTTTAAATACGTTTAGGCGACGAATATCTATCTCCAGGAATCTTCCAGCTTCTTTCTGGAATTTAATTCATACCTCCTTCACCTTAATCTTTATGTCCAAGTTCTCAACAACCTTTTCATGAGCTCCAAATACTTTATTTTGGTTCATCATGTACCAAAGTGTCTCTGGGAATTTTCCCCAAATTTTCGGAGGTCTCGGAGTATTTTTCGTGGCTTAAATATTAATTCTGGACTTTTCTAAAATTATTTTATTCATGAAATTAATTAATTCCAAAAATAAATAATATATCTCATTTTTCAACCAACTCTCCAAGCCCATGTGCAATAATCCTAATAAATCTCAAAGGCCCATGCATTTATTTACTAATGGACTTTAATGATTATTTAGGTCCATTAGTAAATGTGGAGGGTGCAACATCAATTAGTACCATATTGCTTGTTGATGTAGATGTGAGGAGTTTTTCTCCCTATAAATATGTACCAACCCCTTGGGCAAAGCACACCAAAACTACCATAAGAGGAGCCCCTAGTTTGGGAAATCCCTCGTGTAGTAAATTAGATTTTTATTCTCCTTCTCTCGTCGTCGCCATCGCCGTCGCTGCCGCGCTGCTCGATGCTGTAGACCCGCCATCAACCACAAGAAGGCACTAGGTGAGTTCATCGTCTTCTCCTCTTATTCCCTATGCTCTCGGCTCGTCAAACCATGGCCTCTAGGGCCCAAACCAAGCGCTTCGGGGAGCTTCTCGCCACCGGTAATGGAGCTCTGCTGCACCAGTTTTCTTCTCCGGCATGTGACTCTCTCTCTCCCTCATTTCTAATCTAGGCGATCTAGATTCAATCCAATGGTCCAAGATCGCCCATACCCCTTCACTAGGTTTATTTGCAAAAGCGCCCCTGCAGTGTCGCATAATATAACCCGCAGTCTATGGTGCACTTTTAGAATACATTTTTCTATTCCGAAAGCGTAGTTTCTTTATAGTAGATTCAGAATACGTTTTCTCTTTCAGAAAGCATAAAATCCCTCTGTTAGATTCAAAATATGTTTTCTTCTCTTGAAAACTTAGTTTCTTCGGTTACATCCAAAATACGCTTTCATCTATTTACAGTTTTGCCACTAATCTTATTGAGGCCACAAAATCTTTGTTTTAACTCCGTTTTGATCCATTCAAGTTGCGTTAGATTCATAATTGAGTAATCTACATGTTCACCCTACTATTAAATATATTTTAAACTTTTAAAATTTGAGGTTAAAATTTAATCTATTATTTTATTAAAGGAAATCTTGTTTAGTTCATAACTTTTTTGTTATAGCTCCAATTAGAGTGGTTTTCGCGTCTGTGTGTTCGTAGTAACATATAGAACATCTTTAAAACATTTTGACTTGTTGTGTATTATGTTTGGAGTACTATTCTAATTTAGTATTCTTGTTTGCTTCGTGTATGATTGCATGGATGCTTCTGTGGTGTTTTATGACCATATCCAGTCAGTGAGCTATACACGGTGAATCTAGAAGCAATTCATTGAAGGTTTGGACTAGAAGAAGGATCTGAGTTTAAGGCAAGTATAGCATGGGATCTTCCTTATTGTCCTATTCACCTTAATATCATTTTAATCATATGCATGTGTCTACCTTGGCAACCGTAGTAATTTTCCTAACTATTTGATATCCTGGATTCCTTGATTCCTATGGGTTATTGCATTAGGTAGTATGATGCTAGTGCTCAACTAAAGCCATGATCCTATAACTTGACTAATGGAATATGCAATAAACACTAAAAGATGCTTTTTAGCAATATGGAACAAGGGGGCTAGAGCATTGGGCTATTGTATGGTGCTCTAGATTCCTCTCCCTAAGGACTTATCTGTGAGCGAACATCCAGGACTTATAGTATAGCTGTGAGGGCTACATGGCTCTGGCTTTAGCTAAGTATGAGGACCTTTTCTAGCTTGTTAGTGGTTACCTTCATGGCATAATAGGGGATCCGATAGGTATGATCTCGGCCTACCAAGAGGGTGCACTTTGGTTTCTTGGTATTTTGTTAGTCACTCCTTGGAGGGGGGGGTTCATGCTTATTGATGGGGAAACCTTGGTGGCCCTAACTTGTTAGATGAACCTTTGAAAGGCTTCATAGTGAACCCTGCTGACCTTCCTTGGTAGTGGGTCAAGAGGTTGGCCGCCTCGGGCGAAAGGGTAAAACGACTCATAGTGAAAGTGTACAACCTCTACAGAGTGTAAAACTGGCATATCAGCCGTGCTCACGGTCACAAGCATCCTTGAACCCTTACAGAATAGATGAAGAACATGGATGATACTGATGATGAAGATGTACACTAATGATTACTATTTATGCTATTCATTATTCATATT
>NW_027097023.1:0-20000 GCF_019320115.1 Miscanthus floridulus
TACCTGATCATGTGTTTATATGTGCTTGCGAATAAACTTATTTCCACCCAATTGCTAAAAGATGACTCATTAAAGCTAATTGCAGCTAAAGCAGTGTCAGCCTTTTGAGCCTCATGAACCCCATGTTATTTTTGTTGAGTATGACATGTACTTATGCCTGCTTTACTTTTTAAATCTTTGGAAAAATCCCGGATGGGTACCAGATTGCTAGAGTTTAGAGGAATTAAGCTTGTGATCAACCAGTCAGTTGTCCCTATGGAATTGGAGTCTTCACCTAAAGATCGGAGTGGTCTTTCCGTTGTTTGTTGTCTAAGGTTATATCCTTTATACTAAGTATGTTATATACTAATCATTGTCTATTGATATTACCTTTATCTGTAGCTATATGTGAGATTTGACTTCCTAGGCTCACATATGGTGTGTATCTAGTTTTGTTCTTAAAACTGGCTACTACAGTATTGTCATGAGGTCCGACAATTGGAGGACAAGTTCAATGGCCTCGATCTCAACCATATCTCGAGGTGGCTCAACGAAGCAGCCGACGCATTAGCAAAGATGGCATCGAGCCAAGAGCCCATCCCCACTGGCATCTTTGCTAGCGAGCTACACAAGCCCTCGGTCTAATACGAGGACCCCAAATAGACTGGCAACTAGCCACTAGTTCTGGGCTCGGGGGCTGACCAACCCTCAGTTCCATCCAACCCCGCGGTCATGGAACTCGTTAAAGACTAATGGTGGAGCCCGACCCTCCGACCGACTAGAGAACACCTTATCTCGATTGCATCCTCCATGAGGTGCTCCCTGCCGACAAGACAGAGACTTGATGGCTCACGCATCACGCCAAGTCCTTTGTCGTCATCAAAGGGGAGCTCTACAAGTGCAGCCACACCGGAATCCTGTAGCGTTGCATCCCCACCGAGTAGGGGGATGGACCTGCTGGAAGACATCCATGGAGGGGTCTACGCACATCACACCGCACCTAGAACCTTGGTCGGAAACGCATTCTGGCAAGGTTTCTACTAGCCAACCGCGGTGGCCGACTCCAAGCAGGTCATACGCACCTGCAAAGGATGCTAGTACTATACTCGGCAAACTCACCTACTGGTGCAAGCACTCTAGACGATCCCCATCGTGTGGCCATTCGTGGTCTGGGGGCAAGCCCTGGTAGGGGCCCTCAAGAGGGGACCCGGGGGCTTTACGCACTTACTTATCACCATGGACAAGTTCACGAAGTGGATAGAGGCTTAGCCAATCATCGTGATCAAATCCGAGCTGGCCGTGTTGTTCTTCATGGACATAATCCACCGATTTAGGGTCCCAAACTCCATCATAACCGACAATGGCACACAATTCACAAGGAAGAAATTCCCTTGGTTCTGTGATGACCACCACATCCATGTTGATTAGACTGCCATAGCGCACCCCTGCATGAACGGGCAGGTCGAGCATGCAAATGGCATGGTCCTCCAAGGCCTCAAGCCTAGGATATTCAAATGGCTCAACAAAGCCAATGGACGGTGGGTTGTGGAGTTCCCCTTGGTACTCTGGAGCCTAAGGATGTCTAGTAGCCGGGCAATCGGTTACACATCATTTTTTATGGTCTATGGCTCCAAAGCCATCCTCCCGACCAACCTTGACTATGGAGTGCCAAGGGTCAAGGCCTACAACGAGCAGGGAAATGAAGCATCTTTGGAAGATGCCATGGACCTGCTTGACGAAGCATGTGCCATTGCCCTACTCCATTTAGCAAAATACCAACAGGCGCTATGATGGTACCATAGCCGACGTGTGCGGGGTCACGCCTTCGGCATAGGCAATTTAGTCCTTCACCACATCCAGAGCAACAAAAATCACCACAAGCTTTCGGCGCCGTGGGAAGGATCGTACATCATCGTAGAAGTACTTCGCCCCAGCACCTACAAGCTCAAGACTGATGACGGCAAAGCCATCGCCAATGCCTAGAACATCGAATAGCTATGTCACTTTTACCCTTAGTCTTCCCATTCTAAAGCTTCCAACATGCTTATCAAACTAAGTAATGTTTCTGCAAAAACCAAAAAATGTTACCTCCTATCGGGTTCGCTTCTGATCTGATCGGTCTTCACTAACACCCGACCCCGACAACTACCTGGGGTTAGGTTTTACTCGGGGGCTGATAGGAGTACATTTACTCAGGAAAATTTTCCCATCTGACCCTTCTTTTTTATGACAAGACCTAGAAATAAGAGTTGCAAAAACTAATGATGAGTAAAACTGGTAGGAATGCAAAAAGCCTATGCCCCGACGGCTATGGCATCGCTTGCTCACTAGCGTCATCATTACTTAGTCGCTCGCAACTTAAGTTTCTAATGCCTTAACATAAAACAAGGGTCGGATCGCAACAAACTTTATATAAGAGTACATATACTCAGGAACATTTTCCTATCCGACCCTTCTTTTTTATAACAAGACCTAGAAATAAGAGTTGCCAAAAACTAACGATGAGTAAAACTAGTCCGAATGCAAAAAGCCTACGCCCTGATGGCTACAACATCACTTGCTCACTAGCATGATCATTACTTAGTTGCTCGCAACTTAAGTTTCTAATGCCATAACATAAAACAAGGGTCAGATCGCAACAAACTTTATATATATATATAAAAGGCCAAACAACCTTTCCGACCATAATAAAAGTCTTTACAAAAAGACTGATGCTGGACTCAGCTATCTAACTAAACACCTTTGGGCAAGATTTCTTCTCCAACCTTCTTCGCCAGGTCCTACGCTGGGGGAGCCGCTTCCTTCTCAATTTCATCTAGCTCGATGTCAGTGTAGCCAGGCGCGAAGCCCTCAGTAATCACCGGCAGGTCGATGTTAATGTAGTGGGAGCAGGCGATGGCGAACGCACGATGGACGTCGGTGTACAGAGCCTCCCTTGCGGGCACACATGCTCAATACGGGATCTGGGTAACCCAGACTACGAGCGAGCTCATCTCCACAACCGGGGTGACCCCAAGGTCATCAAAGACCAACCCAACGGCAGTGCGCAAGGTGTTGTGGTCATCGCTCTCCAACTGGAGTTAACCCCACACCTCGGAGAGTTGCCTCTGTAGGACTGCCCAAGCCAAACATCAAAGAGCATCAGAAAACTGACTGCAAATGCCAAGCAAAAAGGTAACCAGAGCCTCACCTTTCACTTGCTCCTTGAGGACCGTCTTCTCCCTCTAGAGCACGCCAACATCCTTGGCCAAGGCGGCGGCCAGGCCCTCGGCTTCTTCCTTCAACTTCTGCTCATTTTTTAGCACGCGCTGAGCGTCGGCGCTCTCTCGATGGGCAAGGTTGAGTGCCGGGCGGAGTCATCCAAGCTCTGTGGCATCTTCCCCGGCCATGGCAACCATAGCCTTGAGCTTGTCCTCAGCCTCATTGGCATGTTGACGGGCTTCCTGTTCCTTGGTCTAGAGGCTCACCACCACCTCCTACAGCCACGACACTTTGGCAGCAAGCCCCTAGACTTCCATCTCACGACGAAGGAATAGAGACTTCTCCCAGTTATGCATCACAAGGGACTATGAAAAAATCAGGATTATAATTATATAAATAGGGCTCAAAAGTAGAAAACGTGAAGACACGACAAACCTGGCCAACCAGGGCAACGTCATCCTTCAACACCCAACGTGTTGGTCAGAGAGCGGACTGTGGACTCAAATCCCAAGCGCATGCTCGTCTAGTCCTTCACCTCCACTGTGTCATCGAGGGTGAACACTGAGTCACTCGGGTCCAGCCACCTAGCCCAACGGAGCCGGTCTCTTCCCCACGTGAGCGGATCATCACCCGGCCGAACAAGGGACTGGGAAGGCCCAGCCCCAACCGAGAGGTCGGCCATCGCAACCATCGGCATCAGCCTGACGGGAGCCGATGGTACCTCCTCTGTCACTGGCGCTCCCTTAGGAGCCTACCCTCTGATGGCAAAGGAGGTTGGCAGCTCAAGCTCTGAAGTCTGAGCCATCACCGCATCCGCAAGGGATGCCTCAGTCATGCCTCCGCTCGTTTGACCCACCTCAGGCGCGTCGACCGGCGCGGGTGCTGATTCCACGAGCACCTCCTTTGGCACAATCGGTGCCTCCACCTCCCCCGCTTCCTTAGGCAGCGTCGTGTCTACCTCGGCACCATCACGGCGTACCACCAGCACCACACTAGTTGGCTCCTAGGGGATTGGCCAACATGCCAGGATCTTCTGTGGCGCCAACTCCAAGCGGTTGCTGGGGCCGGTCCTACGGAAAGCAACAACGTCACATGATGAAATCCGAGAATGCAACAAAAGGGCAAAGAAGTCGTTAAACTCACCACGACGCCATTATCCGAGAACATTTTGGGGGCTGGTCACTCGACTTTGACTCCACCACGTCGGTAAATGGCCGCTTCAATCCCCTAGTGGGGTCGTTCGGAGCAGGGAGGACTTGCTCCTCTAACCTCGGGGGCGCGTCCTCCCCCACCGATCTTGGAGGCACATCCTCTTCGGTTTGCACCGGGGCGTGCTGTGAAATCGGGGTCAGGTTGGCCTACTGTTTACACCAAAATTTGGGAAGAGGAATACGGGAACTCGAAGCTCCTAAGATCGTGTCATCAAGGAATCGATTGCATAAAAGTTGATGTCAGCTGATTCAAATACAACACTAGAATCAACTCTCTTCAGGTGACGCCAGCAGATAATGACAAAAGCTATGGTTGGCGTCAGGAGAAAACATGTCGGACTCTGCAAAAAGGGAAAGATTAGGGTCAAAGTTATCTTAAATTAGGAATGTTTTATTTTATACCAAAGATTGTAATGAGTCGTACATGAGTAGGATTCATGTTTAGGCTCTAGGTATAAATATTGGCCCTCGGATATTGTAAAGGACATCCAATCAATCAAATACAATTTACCTTTCTTTGGCTCCGGCCAACCCTTAGGAGTAGGAGTAGAGTAGATCTCAGTGAGTTCTTCAGCAAGCAGGGCTGCATCGGTCCGGCCGACCTTCGGTTTGTCTGTAAGTACCGTCATGGTTTATACTTTGGTTTGTATGGCTGCATCAATCAGGTCATCCTCCACTGCGAACTCTAGTATAAGTTAGTTATTGACTCTTGTCTAGTTCAAGTACGGCTGCATCGATTTGGTCGACCTCCACTGCTCAAACTAGATTAAGGTCAAGTTATCAGGTCTATCTAAGGGTCGCATCCTTTGGGTAGATTCATTAAGTTACCGATCTTGCTGATGTTTTCATTGTTATTAGTTTGCAGCAACATCAATCCGCCCAGTCAAGACTGAGTTAGATCGGCCTTATATCCTTTCAGTCTGTCGTTCACTTTATTACAACACAATGTTTTGTACTCTGAGCGATGGGTTACATTTCATCGGTTGTTCTACTTCGATCTCGATCATGCATAGTACGCAGTTAGGGTGTGTATGATCTTGAAGAGGTTTGCTAGTTAGTTAAATCTGGTCTATAGTTTGCTATTATGGCTGTAATGATCCGATCGATCCCCACTGATGGCACTATAGATTTGGAGGATGCTAGTTAGTAGATTTGTTCTCGATTAGGCATGACCTTAACTGTTTGCTATGCCTGCATCAGCTAAATAGCCAATCGCCTATGCTTTAACACCTACAGTGTGTCTCCATGATTCTGTTAAGCGTGAATAGATCTGTGTACTTTAAGGGTTTAATTTGTTGTCTTTATCATGGCTGCATCGATTCGGTCGAACCCCACTATTAGAGATGGTAGGTTAAGTCTGATGAGTCAATAGGTTTGTCCATGTGAAACAGTCGATTGTTCACACGTTGTAGTCTCTTTTCCCCTGAATCAGCTATTTTAGCCGATTCATTTGAGCCTTCACATATTGCATGTCTTTCGAAAAGCCTGTCAAAGTATAGATGGTTTTATGGATTCTTTGGTTTTAGTTTGTTATTATCATCATAGCTGCCATTGATCTGATGGAACCTCACTATTGATGGTAACAGATTAGATTCAGAGCATTTGTAGATCCATTGGTATTAGATAGTCGATTTGTTTGTATGCTATATCTTTTCCTAATTTAGATTCTTTGGCTCAATGATTCATACTGGTAATATCTACCTAGTTGATGATCCCATTTATGTCTGTGGGCATTGTACTTATCAACATAAAACTAATCGCGATCCATAAACTTTACACTCCGTAACAACCGATTTCTGTGCGTATCGGCTATTTAGTCGTTTTTCCCATCTGGCTGCTCTAGAAGCGGCACACTTGGAACTATCTAGGCACAGACCAGCATGTTCCACCTTAAATTACTGATAAACTTTCTCTCCTTGTCAATTGTAGGGTCAAATTGACTGGCACATCTCGGGAGGAATACGCAGGATCGGTTATCCCTGCGTTGAAGCCAAGTGGATCTCTAGCTCCATCGAGCATATCCTTCTGGCTTACTGTGTGTCGACGCATTTTTGCATCGACACACATTTTGGCACGCTTGGTGGGCAATCATCATGGTGGCTTACAACAACAATGACATCCTTATGGTGCCTTATGAAGACCTACCTGATGGAGATAAAGATGTCATCAGCAAAGCTATAGAAGAATTTCAGAACAAGTATTTGTTGTCCTACACCAAGACATGTGATAATACAATTGTTCAGAAATATCTGCTACCAAGAGTTTTGTTGCATGGGCAGACAGATGCAGATGAAGTTGAAGACAGATGTTTCTTCATAGAAGCTATAAACAAGTCTGTTCATGATGCCATGTCGAATCATAATGAAGTTTTCTTGAACATATTCCACAACACCATAAAAGAGGTTGGGCTGACTTATTACAACATTCCACATCCATCAACTCAGGGGACTAATCAAGACGGTACTAGCCATCAAGAAATAGTATCGGCTGGTAATGATGATGTCCAGGTGGTTCAGAGCTCATCTGAGCAAGTTTAGGGTGCTAATACTAATCAGATACAGTATAATCCTAGATCATTAGAGTAGCATGTGCAATAACTAACAGGGCAAGTTCGAAATCAAATGGTCAATTTTGGCATATCAGGCCAGATACCATCGTTGGCTCAAAAAATAGCGCCATCAGTTCAAAGGATTCATAGAGATATAGATCCTAACATCTACAACTAGAGACTTCAAGCAGCAAACTAGCAGAGGACCCAACAGATAGAGATTCCATAAGGGTATCATTATGGCATAGATTACAACACCCTTCACATGATTCCAAATCCGGGGTACCAAGGTACCCAAAATTTTAATCCACAATGGGCCAGCAATTGCAGAGTAATCCAAATTCAAATGCTAATGAGTTGTTGCTTAGAGTGGCCGAGATGATGAAGAATCAGTTCAGTTTGAAGCCAAAAGGGTAGACCTTCTCATACAAACGCCCATATCTAGAATGGTATGATTTGGTTGCTCTTCCGGCAAATTATAGGCTCCCAGAGTTTGCTAAGTTCACTGGCCAAGATATCTCAAGCACAATAGAACATGTCAGTTGGTATCTCATATAGTTGGGTGAAGCATCCATTAAAGAGGCCCATTGAGTTCGTTTCTTCTCCTTGTCTCTGTTGGGGATAGCCTTCACTTGGTTTTCATCACTGCCAGTTAACTCCATTGCTAATTGGGCTGACCTAGAGAAAAGTTTTGTACATATTTTTATACTGGGACTGGAGAAAAGAAGATTACCGATTTGATGACCATAAGGCAAAGATTTAATGAATCAGGCACCGAGTTTCTTCAGAGGTTCTGAGAGACTAGAAATTTGTGCTTCTCATTGAACTTGACCGATGATCAACTTGCTGCTTTGGCCGTTCAAGGAATGTTGCCAACAAGGAGAGAGAAGCTGCTGGGACAAGAATTTGACAACTTGGGTCAATTAGCTCAATGAGTGGCAGCGCTCAATAGCCAATTCCAGAATATGCGCAGAGACACTCAATTCTAGAAAAGTACCACAATGGCCGAAGCCCATAATCAATATTCAGTCGATGACGACTATGAGGACCACGAAGGAGGACAGGTTGCTGCGGATGAATGGAATTGGGGTAAGAAGACAGTAATGGTGCCAAATCCTTAGGGAAGAGGAGTTGAAGAAAGCTATGACTTTGACGTCACGAAATCGGACAAGCTCTTTGATTTTTTGCTCGAGAAGGGATAGATCAAGTTGCCCGACAATCATGTTATGTTGCCTCCTGATCAGTTCAAGAATAAGAAATTTTACAAATTTCACAACGCCACTTCTCATTCTACTAATGAGTGCAGAGTTTTCTGACAACATATATAGAGGCCTATTTAGCAAGGAAGGCTCAAATTTGATACGCCTCAAAAGATGAAAGTTGATGATAATCCTTTCCCTAGAGATCAGAACATGGTTGATGCTAGGTTGCTCAAAGGAAAGACTAAAGTCCTAACATCAACTAGATCAAAAGAAACAGGAACAGTCGATCCCTAGATGCAAATATCAGCTGATGAATACAGAGAAATTAGAAGGCATCGTGATCAACAAAAGAGCCGATATGAGCAGGGTGAAACATCGAAGGATGGGGTGACAAGGCCACGTGTTACATCTCGAATTTTGTTGAACAAATGGCAGTGGCAGAAGGAAAAGAATTATCAGCGTTGGTTAGAAGAGCAAGAAAACCAGTGTCAATAGGAAAAAGAGAGGCATGAAAGAAAGCAAGCTGAATCACATTGGAATTGTCCTTTCTTCAGACATTGCTGGAACAAAGGTTTGAAATTGCCTACCAGAAATAATTATCCAGAATGCAGCGAGCAATATTGGGAGTTTAGGCAATCTTAAGCCAACAGTCGGTCTATCCATGCTCAAGATGAGTATCATCATAATAACATGGATCGGTGCCTAAAAAATAGAAGTGTTCATGATCGGTTAGGAAAGCAAGTTGTTGATCAAAACTAGGCTGATTATGAAGAAGAAAGTAATGAAGAACAATATGTTTGGCAGGAGGGCCAATGGTGTCCAGGAGGTCTGACAAGAAGCCAGAAAAGAAGAGTGCAACAGCTAAGCAACAGAGAACTAGAATAGGCTCAAGCATCTGGTAGACCTCAAGTGTGGCTTGCTAAGTGAATAGCCGATAAAAGGCAACCATCGGCTAATATTCAAATGGCTTTTCTGTTGCCATCATAATTCAGAGCTCCAGCGGATCAAGAGGTCTTTTTAGATTTCGATGAATCAGAGTATGAGGAAATAGTTGCCAAGTTAACAATTATACAGCAAGCTATATTCGATAAGCCAGTCAAGCATCAGGCATCAGTGTTTGATTCAATAGCATAGAGATGATGTCGAGCTGGATAGCGCCGATGAATCTATGAGTATCACAATAGCCGATCCAGTATACTGGGAGCTAGAAGACTTCAAAAGCTTTTCTGGCAAGTTGTGGGAAGGAGGCTTCATTAAGATCAGTATGAAAGCCAACAGTCGATCCAAGCAGTTGGCTTTGAAAATTTGTTTTAATGAATAATCCAATAGATGGTACAGAGGGCAAACTAGGACATGGCTTCATGTCAGCTGATGAATTAGAAGAGGTAGATATTGGTTCTGAAGATAGGCCTACGCCGATGTATGTAAGTGCCAAGTTGGATCCTAAGTATAAGCAAGAGTTAGTCGATTTATTAAAGGAATTTAAAGACTATTTTGTTTGAGAATACTATGAGATGTCTGGTCTAGATCGATCGATTGTTGAACATCGGTTGCCAATCAAACCTGGATATCGGCCATTTAAACAAGCTCTGAGGAGGTTCAACCCAAATGTACTTGATGATATAAAAAAAGGAGACTGAAAGATTACTAGAAGCAAAGTTTATCCGATCATGCCGATATGTAGAGTGGATATCGAATGTTGTTCCTGTGTATAAGAAGAATGAAAAGTTAAGAGTTTGCATCGATTTCAGAGATCTGAACAAGGCTACACCCATGGATGGTTATCTGATGCCGATAGCCAATATGTTGGTAGACGCAGCAGCCGGGCACAAGGTTATTAGCTTCATAGATGGCAATGTAGGATATAACCAAATTTTCATGGCTGAGGAAGACATAGCAAAGACAACTTTTAGATGCCCTAGCGCAATCGGTTTATTTGAATGGGTTGTAATGACCTTTGGTCTGAAGAATGCCGGTGCAACTTATCAGAGGGCAATGAATTATATTTTTTATAAGTTGATTGGCAGGATTGTTGAAATATACATTGATGATGTGATGATAAAATCCAAGGGGTATAAGGAATATCTAGCTGATTTGTGGGAGACTTTAGAGTGCATAAGAAAACATGGTCTAAAGATGAATCCTAATAAGTGTGCCTTTAGAGTATCAGCTGGACAATTCTTGGGTTTCATGGCCCTCGAGAGAGGAATCAAAATTGGTCAAAAAAGCATGAAAGCAGTTAATGAGGTAGTGCCCCTGACTACTAAAACAGTGTTACAATCTTTGCTTGGTAAAATTAATTTTATCAGGAGGTTTATTTTAAATTTGTCAGAGAGTTCTGTCGTTTTCTCCCTTGTTGAAGTTGAAAATGATCAAGAATTTAGATGGGGTGACGTACAACAAAAAACGTTTGAGGAGATAAAAGAATACATGAAAAGTACACCTGTGCTGGTCCCTCCTAAGGATGGCAATGGGTCGGGTTCGGATCGGGTGGAGTCTCCATGCGCCCAAAACCGAAACCCGAAATCGAAACCCGAATCCGCCCCGAAAACCGATTCGGGTGGAAATCCATCACCAAAACCAAACCCGCGGATACCCGAAACCCGAACGGATACCCGAAACTCGAATGGATACCCGAAACCCGCGGATATATATACACATATTCACATGTATAAACAAGAGGCAACAAATAATAAATATTTTCATGAGTCAACTTTAAATAAATTTAATAATCTAAGTAAAAAAATTATTATTAGTATATTATAAAACATGAGTTTTAATTCCAAATGATTTATTTTGGATATCCATTGGATATCCATGGGTGGAAAACCAAACCCAAAACCGAACCTGATTGGTTTCGGGGCCTCGAACCCAAAAACCGTGGGTGAAAAACCATCCCCAATCCCGAACCCGCAGAACCCAAAACTCGCAGATATCCGCCCCAAACCCGATCCATTGCCATCCTTAGTCCCTCCTTAGCAAGGCAAGCCTTTCAAGTTGTATGTATCAGCTAATGACCAAATGATTGGATCGGCCCTGATGCAAGAGTTCAAAGGGAAAAAGCGAGTTGTTTTCTATCTCTGTAGGAGGCTTCTGGATCCAGAGACAAGATATTCACCCGTCGAGAAGTTATGCTTATGCTTATATTTCTCTTGCACTAAGTTACGACATTACTTGTTGTCGGCTGAGTGTACAGTTGTCTTCAAGACTGATGTGATCAAGCACATGCTATCAATACCAATATTAAATGGAAGGATGGGAAAGTGGATTCTTGCATTGTCAAAATTTGACTTGAGGTACGAATCGGCTAAAGCAGTCAAAGGGCAAGTAATAGTTGATTTTGTCACCCACCATCATAAGCCAAGTGTTGGGTATGTAGAGCTGGTACCCTAGACGTTGTTCTTTGATGGGTCATCATGCAAGCAAGGTGGTGGCATTGGTATTGTTATTATTTCACCTCGAGGGGTAAGTTTTGAGTTTGCTTTTCCAACTGAGCCAATGATTACCAACAACCAGGCAGAATATGAAGCTATTCTTAAGGGCCTTCAACTTCTTCATGAAGTAAAGGCCGAAGCATTTGAGGTATTTGGATATTCACAGTTAATTGTTAATCAGTTGGTCGACCTATATGATTTCAAAGAAGATACTCTGAGGGGATGTTATGATAAGTGCCAAGGGTTGCTCAAGAAATTTCCTCATGTCTCTCTTCAATATATTTCAAGAGCACAAAATCAAGAAGCTAATCGTTTAGCTCAAAGTGCGTTAGGTTATCGAGTGTTTCAAGAGGTCTTAAGTAGTGAAACCTCGAATAATGATTGGAGAGTTGAAATAGCCGATTACCTTAGGAATCCATCACATAAAGTTACTAGGAAGCTACGGTACAAATCGACCAAGTATGTTTTACTAGATGATCAGCTATATTACAAAACAGTCGATGGGGTGTTGCTTCAATGCTTAAATCAAGAAGAAATTAAGGTGTTGATGGGTGAAGTACATGAAGGGATATGTGAAGCTCATCAATCAGCTTATAAGATGAAATGGATTATTCATGGGACTAGATATTTCTGGCCAACGATACTAGAAGACTATTTTGAATATTATAAGGGGTGCCAAGACTGTCAACGTTTTGGTAATGTTTAGAGATCACCCGCATCGGCTATGAATCTAATAATCAAACCATGGCCGTTTTGAGGTTGGGGAATTGATCTAATTGGCCAGATTTTTCTATCTTCAAGTAAAGGACATAAGTTCATATTGGTAGCAACCGATTACTTCACTAAGTGGGTTGAGGCAATTCCTTTGAAGATGGTAGCCTTAAAGAACATGGTTGATTTTGTCAAAGAGCATATTGTGTATCATTTTGGAATTCCTCAAACTATCACCACCGATCAAGAGACAATGTTCACATCAGAAGAGTTTGGAGATTTTGCTGCCAGTATGGGAATTAAGCTACTAAATTTTTCTCCTAACTATGCTTAGGCTAATGGCCAGGTAGAAGCGTACAATCAGATTATGATTAAGCTGATCAAGAGAAAGATTGAGGAGCAGCCAAGGAAGTGGCATTCAACGCTTAATGAGGCATTATGGGCATATAGGACGGCCTGTCATGGATCAATTAAAACATTGCCTTATGAACTTGTGTATGGTCATAATGCAGTCCTTCCTTGGGAAATATGAACTGGATCAAGACGTGCCACATTGCAAATGATTTGTCAGCCGAAGTCTACAAGAATCTTATGATAGACGACTTAGAGGACTTGAGTTGCCATCGGCTGCATGCTCCTAAGAATATCCTTGCAAATAAACTAAGGATTGCAAAGTATTACAATAAAAAGGTCAAGGGCAAATGATTTTCTGAAGGAGACTTAGTCTAGAAAGTAAAATTACCGATCAGGTCAAAGGACAGCAAGTTCGGTAAATGGTCGCCTAATTGGGAAGGACCTTATTGGATTAAATGTTGTGCTCCTAGCAATACTTATATTCTGGAAACACTAGGAGGAGGAGAAGAGTTTGATAGAGCAATCAATGGAAAATAGCTAAAGAAATATTATCCTAGCATTTGGATTAATACTTGACAGCCGATTAGTTCGATCATTAGTTCTAATAGCCGATTCCAGAAGGGTGTCGCCTCTAGTTCAAAAATAAACCCAAAGGGGGAAAAGCCGGTATGATATGTATTGCCTATAAGAGCAAAGCAAACATAGATAAATTGATGCATGGAACATAAAGTACGAAGCGAAAGAGAAGCCACTTAAGACGAAGAAATTGTTTGCTAGTGTCACCTATTACAAGCTATAGGCCAGAAAACACTTTGTTTACTATGTCATCGGTCTGGGAAGTAAGGGCTATAGAGTTGGAGACATCAAAGAAATCCTCGACCAGGCGCTCATGATCCCTAGGGTGTTCAGTGGCTGGAAAACCATGGGGAAGAAGCCAAAGCTCGTGGCCAAAATGGGCTTGCGCAGCAGCCAACGCCATGGCAGCATCATGACAAACACCATGAAGAGTGACCTCTCTGACATGGTTTGAGATGTCATGCAAGTGAACCACCACAACGGCGCCTCTATCATTGACAAATCCTAATGCGTACTCCGCAGCTGATCGGAGGCTTTCTAGCTGAGCCAATAGATCTAAAAGATTCAAGGGAGGGATGATCAAGATCTTGAAGATAAAATTAAGTAGAGATAGAAAGTTGTGGTAGGCATCTCACCCATGATTCTAGCCTTAGCCTTGGCCAACTTATCCTCCACCGGGTTGGCCTCAGAGGGTGATCGGCATCGAGCCATGGCCAGAGCCAATTCTGCAATGGAGAGGCAGTCAGCGAGCTTTTGGCTGGCACAATCGATGGAGGCAAGCAGGTTGTCATTGTCAATCTACCTCCTCGGGTAGCAGGGGAGCTAGCGGTGAACTATTGATGAGGACAACCCCGAAAGTTGAGCGAAGTTGGCCCCATGATCTAGGACGATGGGAGCATCCTGAGTTACACCCTCCTGTTGACAAAGACACCGGTGTGGTGATGCAGAACCATTGAAGACCTCCTTAGCCAGCCTCTTGTTGTTTTCCATACCTTCAAAACTATGAGAAAGTAGAATCGCACAAAAGATGCGGAAGGTTTGGGACGAAGCAGGTTGTTTTTCGATCCACAGCCGTGGTCCGTATATATAGCCTGGGAGGTGAGAAAATAGGCTTCGCTGGGGTTATGGAATTAAAGTCAGATATGGAAACACATCGACACTCCAGAAATTCAGGGGACGGATCACAAAGAGACAACAGATTCAGACTTATTGCTTTCCATAATTACAAAATATCATGGGATATATACAAAAGGTTTACATTGATCGGCGATCAACCCACCAAGACTTCTTTGGATTGAAGGGAGTCTGGTTCCCACAAGGCCAAAGGTCATCATGAACTGAGTTACATCGGCCCGTTAATAAAATTGCATCAAGGGAAAAGGAAAGGTCACCTGCTTAAAAGAAGCCCATATACCCAACCGATTTCTCGGTGACTAGGAAACAATGGGAAAGAAAGCCGCCTACTAAAAGATGCCCATTTCTCGGTGGCTGGGAAACCATGGGAAAGAAGTATATGGTTTTCCTGATGGGCATTTGATGAAACGAACAAGGGGAAGGTGTCCACACATTTTAGCCCTTGCAAACACTAGAATAGCTCTACAATCATGGAGAGAAGACTCAAGTGATATCACAAGAATTCTTCTAACCGCAGTAGCTGATCCTCTTGCTCAACAAGGCACTAAGATGAGTGACACAATCACCCTATGCACAAGAATTCTTCTAACCACTCAAGATCATCATAGTAAGGAATTAGACCATGGAGGGTCTGGCGGAGCCAGAGGCACTCGAGGAAGCAAGCAGAAGAGAAACATAACTGAGTTGTTGAATTACTCTTGCCAGAGTCGGATAGACATTTTATAGTCGGCCTGGAAAGATGGATCCAAACGCCCGTGAGGCAATGACACTCTCATAAAGTTTTGAAGCATGGGCTCACAAGCTAACAAAGATGATGATAGACAGTAGACCCTAGGTCAGGATTCTCTACCCATGACTACGGACCTATTGAAGACACAGGCATGGAAATTTTGGAATAAAATTACTTTTATCCCAAAATTGGGAGGCATGTGTTTACACCAAAAATTTGGGAAGAGGAATACGGGAACTCGAAGCTCCCAAGATCATGTCATCAAGGAATCGATTGCATAAAAGTTGATATCAGCTGATTCAAATACAGCACTGGAATCAACTCTCTTCACGTGACACCAGCAGATAATGACAAAAGCTATGGTTGGTGTCAGGGGAAAACATGTCGAACTCTGCAAAAAGGAAAAGATTAGGGTCTAAGTTATCTTAAATTAGGAATGTTTTATTTTATACCAAAGATTGTAATGAGTCGTACAAGAGTAGGATTCATGTTTAGGCTCTCGGTATAAATATTGGCCCCGGATATTGTAAAGGACATCCAATCAATCAAATACAATTTACCTTTTTTTGGCTCCAGCCAACCCTTCGGAGTAGGAGTAGAGTAGATCTCGGTGAGTTCTTCAGCAAGCAGGGCTACATCGGTCCGGCCGACCTCTGGTTTGTCTGTAAGTACCATCATGGTTTATACTTTGGTTTGTACGGCTACATCGATCAGGTCAACCACCACTGCGAACTCTAGTATAAGCTAGTTATCGACTCTTGTCTAGTTCAAGTATGGCTGCATCAATTTGGTCGACCTCCACTACTCGAACTAGATTAAGGTCAAGTTATCAGCTCTATCTAAGGGTGGCGTCCTTCAGGTAGATTCATTAAGTTACCGATCTTGCTGATGTTTTCATTGTTATTAGTTTGCTGCAACATCAATCCGACCAGTCAAGATTGAGTTAGATCGGCCTTATATCCTTTCAGTCTGTCATTCACTTTATTACAACATGATGTTTCTTACTCTGTGCGATGGGTTACGTTTCATCGGTTGTTCTACTTCGATCTCAATCATGCATAGTACGTAGCTAAGGCGTGTATGATCTTGAAGAGGTTTGCTGGTTAGTTAAATCTGGTCTATAGTTCGCTATTATGGTTGTAACAATCCGATCGATCCCCACTGATGGCATTATAGATTTGGAGGATGCTTGTTTGTAGATTTGTTCTCGATTAGGCATGACCTTAACTATTTGCTATGCCTACATCGGCTAAATAGCTGATCGCCTATGCTTTGACACCTACAGTGTGTCTCCATGATTCTGTTAAGCGTGAATAGATCTATGTACTTTACGAGTTTAATTTGTTGTCTTTATCATGGCTGCATCGATCCGGTCTGACCCCACTGTTAGAGATGGTAGGTTAAGTCTAATGAGTCCATAGGTTTGTCCATGTGAAACAGTCGATTGTTCACACGTTGTAGTCTCTTTTCACCTGAATCGGCTATTTCAGCCGATTCATCTGAGCCTTCACGTATAGCATGTCTTTCGGAAAGCCTGTCAAAGTATTGATGGTTTTATGGATTCTTCGGTTTTAGTTTGTTATTATCATCATAGCTGTCATCGATCCGGTCAAACCTCACTATTGATGGTAACAAATTAGATTCAGAGTGTTTGTAGATCCATTGGTATTAGATAGTCGATTTGTTTATATGCGATATCTTTTCCTGATTTAGATTCATCGACTCAACGATTCATATTGGTAATATCCACCTAGTCGATGATCTCATTTACGTCTGCGGGCATTGTAGTTATCAACATAAAACTAATCGCAATCCATAAACTTTACAGTCCGTAATAGCCGATTTGTGTGCGTATCGGCTATTTAGTCGTTTTTCCCATCTGGCTGCTCCCGAAGCGGCACACTTGGAACTATCTAGGCACAGACCAGCATGTTCCACCTTAAATTACTGATAAACTTTCTCTCTTTGTCAATTGTAGGGTCAAATTGACTGGCATGTCTTGGGAGGAATATGTAGGATCGGTTATCCCTGCATTAAAGCCAAGCGGATCTCTAGCTCCATCGAGCAGATCCTTCCAGCTTGCTGTGTGTCGACGCATTTTCGTGCCGACACCTACCTCGCGTCGACCTGCTCATCCTCGCATGCAAGTGCACCCCAGGGGATATTGGGGTCAGACTCCTCTTCCTCCTCCTCCTCATCGTCGCTCTCCTCTGAGCCATGCCTATGCTTTCCACAATGTAGCCTCACTCGCTCCTTCTTTGCCTTCTTCTGATCCTTCTTTGCCTTTGCCACCTCAACCATGGCACGGTTTGCCGCCCTCCTAGCTGCGTCCTCTGGCAGTGGTGGTTCGGACTCATAGGCATAGAGACTGGGCTGCAAATCCCGGTGCTTAGAATCTGAGAATAGAGGGGGTCGGTCAAGGAAAGAAACTTGAAGAAGGCTTACTAGTTCGTCAAAACCCGCATTCAGCCACATCGCGGGAAGCCCCAGGATCAGGTACACCGAGGCGAGATCCACCGATGGATCCGCTGGGCACTGCATCGCCTCCTTGATGCATTGTGCCATTTTGCCAACGCTAAGGGCCTCACTAGTGACCATCATTGTCCCTTCGGATGCGGAATTCGACGTCATCTTGTACATTGGAAGAGCGCACGCCATCAGCGGCGCAGCCTCCTAACATGGTACGCTCCGACGATGCTGGTCCCACAAAGACCATGGCCCTTTAGAGCCACGATAGCTTTGAGAAGGTCGCCAAGCATCTTCTGCTCCTTCACGATTGGCCCATACCTCCACGCGTCCAGTGCCTCCTCAATCAGGCAGCCAGGGAAGATCGGCAGGGGGGTGGTGGCATCATTCCTCGGGTAGAACCAGAGCTTATGCCACCCCTTGTTGGACTTCAACAATGGGATGGACATGTACTCCGATGACCGGTTGCCTCAAAGATGGATGCTCGCACATCCCATTGGCACTGCCAGGTCTGGCTTCTTCCTCTCCTTCTTCTGCAGCTCAACAGTGAAAAAGTACTTCCACAGCTCGAAGTGGGGCTCAATCCTTAGATACCCCTTGCATAGCATGACAAAGGCTGAGATGTGTTTAATCCTATTGGGATTCAGATGCTACAGCTCAAGCCCATAGTAGTGTAGCAGCCCTCGAAGGAATTGGTGGGGAGGAGTCATGAACCCACACTCGTGGAAGGGGATGAAGGAGATGATGTAGCCGTCGGGCGACGACAGCTCATCCTCGCCACTAGGTATGATCCACTCCATCACCACAGTCCTTGCATGGAGAAGGCCTTTCTTAACTAGATGCTCCATGCGCGCGTGGAGAACATCGGAGCGAAGCCACGGCTCCATCGAGGAACAGGGATGGCGATGTAGAAAATTCGGTGGTGGCATAGGGCTAGAGAGTGAGAACTTTGCCGGCGGTGGAACAGAAACAGGGGAATGAAGGCCAGAATTTGAGAGTGAAAGGTAGAAAGACTGGAGGGGCAAGGATGCAGCTGCACGTACGGAGGCTAGGGAGAAACAGCTCTATTTATAAGATAAGGGTGGAACAGGAGAGAGGTGAACCATCCACCTAAATTAATGCACCCCATGTCTTGTCAGATCTATTTCCTTCGAGGGTCATGCCCTCACCATTCCATGCCGCATCAGTCACATTGCTGCTTCAAGAGATGAGCGCATGCCTATCCAAATCTTCCCCACGAAGGATCCGTCAGGCGACTGTCGACGAAATATGGTCGGCAGTCTACCTAGGGGTATGCCCAAGGTAGTAGATTATCGGCAGACAGATGCGCAAGCCCCAAACAAGACGGTGATGCAAGACAGACACGAGGTTTTATCCAGGTTCGGCCGCCAAGAAGGTGTAATACCTACGTCCTGCGTCTGATTTGTATTGCCGTATGTCAATGAGAGATATTTTTTAGAGGGGTCCCCTGCCCGCCTTATATAGTCCGGGGGGCAGGGTTACAGATTTGGAAACTAATCCTAGTCAGTTACAATTGCCATATGTGGCCGGATAAGGATTCCTATTCTAACCGACCAGGATCCTGCTTGGTCACCAAATCCGTCTTGATTCCTTGTGCAGGACTCCGATCAGGTTAACTGGGCTACACGTCGTCTTTCGGGTGGACCGAACCCATCGATCCGGGCCATCCCAAGCTTAGCCGTAAGGGTATAGGGGTTAATACCCCCACAGCTAGTCCCCGAGCATCATGTATTATGCTGCGACACGCCATTTTAACCTTCTCCGACAAGTGAGGCTTGAGCCCTTGATGCCTCTGACCACTGTCATCACCAGAGAAGTAGGTTGTTCGAAGAATGTATGGTGCTCTTAAGAAAAAAGAAAAATATTTCTTGTCCTGAGAAGTTTGCCCACTTGTATTTCTGAAAAGAAATGTGAGTGGTCTTGAAGCATAGCGTCCTTGAACATCAGAAGCGTAGGGGTCGAAAAACAAACACATTCACCGCAAGGTGAAGTGTGCCCACTTAGTCCCCGAGCCTGGTAGTAGGTGACGTAGGCACGTGGTGCCAGGGTCTAAAAAGAATTCCTAGTTTAGTTGAAAACCAAATTGCCGTACAGGCAAAACGAGATGCACCAGCAGGTGCATCGTACCGACGTAGTCCCCGAGCTTGCTGGAAGGCAAAGTATGAGCCTTGTAGCAAGGTCTAAAGAAATGTCTCTTAACTGTATGTGAGTACAAATCACATGTAGCCAAGGAAAACCATTATTCAAGCAGTGGTCGGGGCAGTCCCCGAGCATATTATTAATCCTTACAATTATTCAAAGCACAGGGGTCGAGTAGACAAACACATTCACCGCAAGGTGAAGTGTGCCCACTTAGTCCCCGAGCCTGGTAGTAGGTGACGTAGGCACGTGGTGCCAGGGTCTAAAAAGAATTTCCGCTGACGTTAAAAATCC
>NW_027097024.1:0-25574 GCF_019320115.1 Miscanthus floridulus
AATTGCCATACAAGCAAAACAAGATGCACCGGCAGGTGCATCGTACCGACGCAGTTCCCGAGCTTGCTGGAAGGCGAAGTATGAGCCTTGTAGCAAGGTCTAAAGAAATGTCTCTCAACTGTATGTGAGTACAAATCACATGTAGCCGAGAAGAGCAAACTCCGAGTAGTGGTCGGGAGAATCCCCGAGCACAGCAGTGGTCATGGCATTTACTGAGTATGGTAATGGTCAGAAAAGTCACCGTGGTCGGAGTAGTCCCCAAACACGGGAGTGGTCTGGTCAGTCCCCGAACACAGTAGTGGTCTGGGCAATCCACTATCGCGTGCGCGGTTTGTACTATTATTTGTTGTATTTATTTGCGCCTTACTCTACCAAGTCCAATCTGACACGTCTGGTCAAAAAAGCAAACAGGTATAGCACGGCATTCTGCCCTCTTACTCTTTCTGGCAAACTGTCGCTTGGCACCTGTATGGAGGTGCGTTAGTGTGGGCCCTCTCACTGTATCAACGAAGAGGCGCGTACACTGTAAACGAAGGGGCACGTTTATTGGCGTAGATCTCGAGGTGGTGTGAACAACCGTCTGTTGCGCGTGCGCACGTCTCCCAATAATCTCGGGCGGACGAAACGACAGAACCCTTTGTTATTTATAATGTAGATCTAGGAAGTTACTGACACCTTTCCCCATTGTCATTCGCTGCCGCAACCTTCGTCTTCCTCTTGCCGAACCCTATTCCTCCGATAATCACCGCCAACCCCTTCGCCACCGCATCCACCCCCTTAGAAAGGATAGACTAATGGCGAAGAGAGACACCCAGAAGAAAGGCGGAGTCATGGCAAAAGAGTGGTGGAAGTCGTGGAGCAATGAGCAGACCATCGAATACCTCGTCGCCATGGGGGTGCTCCACAACAAGGCACTCGCTGGATGGCGCGCGCCAGAAGGAGAAAGCTTCCCCGATCCACAACCAGGTGAGATTGTGGTTTTCGAAGATTTCTTCAAATGGGGTTTTGGGATTCTAGTGCACCCTTTCCTTCAGGGTCTCTGCTTGTATTACGAGATTGGGATTTGCAATCTGCATCCCAACTCGATTCTTCTTGTCTCCACCTTCATCCATCTCTGCGAGGCTTATGGTGGCTTCCAGCCCCATTTCGACCTCTTTCGCCACCTGTTCTGTCTTCGGAAGAAAGGGAGCGGTGGCTCGAAGATCGCCGGAGGCGTCTACCTGAACCTGCGTGACGGCATGAAGGCTCAATACTTGCACTGCCCCTAGAACACCTCACTGGACGAGTGGTACAAGAAGTGGTTCTACATCCGTGAAGAGCCGAACACCATCACCCTGTGCGACGTGGGGCTGATTCCAGAGAAGAAGAATAGCTGGTCAGAGAAGCCCGAGAACTTGGAGCAGATCGCCGAACTGCTTGGGCTGGTCCCGTGGGGAAGGCTTGATGGCCCAAGCGTGGTCGGCAACTTTATCAGCCGAAGAATCCAGCCCTGCCAGAAGAGGATTCATCCTGGCTTCGAGTACCAAGGAGGCGCTGATCCAACGAGGACCAGGAAGGAGCCGCTCGACAAGATGGAAATCAAGGCCAGGATTGGAGAGCTGTTCAACCTGGCCGATCCCAATTATGTCGGGCTGAACGCCATCGAGCACGCCTTCAAGCTGGCTCGACCTCCCCCAAAGGTAAATGATGCCTCCTTTTAACTGTAGAGTCATGTTGTCGCAAGAAAATAACTGTTTGTCCCCGTTTTGTGTCTTAGTGTAATGGTCGTGACCGGGCAGCAGTGTTCGTGTCGCCTCCCCCCGGTGTAGAATGGCCGCAAGCTACCGGCCCAGCCACCCAGACCAGCGCCAGGACCGACGATGTCCACTAGGCGGTACTCGAGACTGTAGAGGATGCATCGACCAGAGCCGCTGGCAAGCGTCCGGCTGCCAGCAAACGACGCCAAGCCATCTTCCCCCTGTCGGACGACGAAGCAGAGGATGCGGACATCTTTTGGCTCGTCCCTCGAAAGAGGAGAAGGCAAATGGGACCGACGGAGCAGGGTGGCTCCTCTGGGCCAGCAGTGGTCACATCACCGACCACTGCAACACAGAGGACAAACGAAGGAAACGTCAAGCATCATACCCCGACGCCTGTATCGAAGGTGGAAAGAGTCCCGGTGGAAACTGCCGAGCAAGCGGAGCAGGGGCGATCGAGGAGACGTTCCTTCGCCACATCATTCCGCAAGTCAAAGCTGTAAGTATCTATATTTTTTATGTAAGCTTGCAATTTGCATTGGATACTATTATCTTCTGAATTTATCTCTGATGCATTAGATCGGCATCCACCGAGAGCCCCGACTAGCTAGCCGGGTGCGGCGCAACGTCGCCAGTAACGGCAGGACAAACTGCCCAGCAGCCAGCCGTGGAGGAGCCTATAGTAGGAACTCCGCCTAGACCTCAGCAGGCAGACGACCAGACACCAGTCCCCGAGCGGCTGGTCGAGAAGACAACCGAGCAGTGTACAAGTGCTCCGAGCACGAACCCTACTGAGGCGGATACCATGGCGCCAAGGGAGCTGGATCTAGTGGAGGAGCAGCAGCCAGAAGTGGCCTAGAGCGTTCTTGCCGATGCGACGGCTCGTGGAAAAGCCCTGGTGGTCGTGGAGTCTGCAGACTCCAGACCAGCGCCGCCTCCCGAACAGGAGGCTAAAGAGGAAGAAGTAGAAGAGGTCCTGGGCCGTCCCCAAGATAGGCGACAACATGTATATGTGTCGCGCTATCGAAACGACGAATGGGTTATGCACGAGGAAATCCCAGAGGTCGAAGAGACCCTAAGAGTCGAACGGGCGGCCAAGCGTCTGGTGACAGAAGTCCAGGTATGTTTGGCTTGAATCCTTGACCCTGTTATGTAGTCGAACTGTCTGACTTAGCTTGTCTGTATGCAGGACTTGATGAAAATCGCAAAATACCGAAAAAGGTGCTTCGACCAGATTGAAGGAATCACGGCGACCAATAAAGAACTAGCGGCCGAAGTGGAACGCTTGTGGCGCCAACTTGAAGCCGCCGACCAGGAGAGGACAGAGCGAGAAGCATAGAATCAAAACCTGGTCGGCCAGCTCAATAACAAAGAGCTGGAGAAAACAAGTAAGTTTTCACCTTATCATAGCAAGTGCAAGACTTGTGTTATTGTGTTCTTGGTAGTAACAGCTGTAATGCGGGTTTAGAAGCTGAAGTGACCCGCCTCCAGGGGGAAAATAGCCGTGTAACCGTAGAATGTGGTCGCCTGAAGGAGGACAATGAGAAACTGGCACGCAGCCAGTCTGAACTCCAAGACCACACTACCAAAATGAAGGATGACCTGAAAAGTAAGCATTCCAGATCACCTTTCTCATTCTGTCGCCCACCTTGCCTTGTCGTGTCATCACATTTGATGTCTTGTACTGCGTTCAGTTTTGAAAGTCAATGCCAAGAGGCACCTAGAGGCCGTGATCAAGGAGCGTGATGACTGGAGAGCACGATGCCTCAAGGCCACCGAGGAGCGAGACACGTGGAACAAGCAGTGCCAAGAAATGGCAACTGGCATTGTGCTCGTCCTCGACCTTATCGACTCGGCGCTCACAGAGGAAGAGTTAAGGACGCCCCAGCTCGGACTGGTCGAGAGATGCAAACAAGCATGGGGATGGTTCCAAGAGTTCGTGAAGGAGGCGGGTGAGTACACGGGTGCCCATGTGCTAAGCATGGTGCGTGCTCACTACCCCCTGATCGATCTCAAACGCCTGGAGGCTGGGTACCCGAAGGAGATAGACCCAGACAAGGCAGAAGAGCTTCGGACGGCCCAGCTGGACTTGTCGTCAAAGATAATTGGCGATATTAACCTGTGTGGAGGTGGGACAGCACCTATACAGGGTATGCCATCGACAAGCCAGCTGGAAATGCCATCAGCTACAAGCCAACCAACGAAGCCTGCGGTCTCGACTAGCCAGGCACCGGCGGGGCCATCCCCTTCAGCTCGACTAGCTCAAGAGTCCCCAAGACTCGAGTAGGGTATCAGAGGCGGCGAGTAGTAAATGCCATGCACCCCGACCAGCCAATGTAATAGGCTTAGAGCTATAGAAGGAGGACATAGTTGTGTTATTGTAAACTAGAGCCTCTTCAGGCAAGCTTGTAATAACGTAACTGTATATCATTATAAGCTTGTTTGCTTTATACAAAACGTATTTAAGCTTGAAATTTTTTGTTGGTGTAACTAAGTGGGAACGTGTTAACGTTCTGTTTAGTTGTACCGTTTTGCTCGACACATCATCCCGAAGAGTTTGTGCGGCCCTAGTTTGGCATGTGGTCGGAGTGTGAGGTACTATGACCTATGCACACGTGGACGCGGACAAGTCAAACCAGGGGGGACCTGCCGATCACCCGCAACATAGAGAGCGGATCCCGTGCACGTGTTGGGAGGAACCAGAGACAGGGCCTGCTCCAAAAACCGTAGAAGGAGTGGTGGTTGGCTTGTACTGGCTAAGTTAGAATAACCATAAAATTCGGAGTGACACATTAGAGTGGTCGGAGAAATCATAATTGCTTTATTAAAGTAAATCGAAAATACAAGTAGAGTACATATCTCAGTAGTTAAGCATAGAAAGGTCTAAGCTTGTCGATGTGCCATGAGTTTGGTATGTCTGTGCCGTCCAGGTGAGCTAACCTGTAAGACGTTGGACGTGTGACTGCCTTGATCATGAAGGGTCCCTCCCATGGGGTTGCGAGTTTGTGGACACCAGCCTGGTTCGTCTTCCACTTCAGGACTAAGTCCCCGACCACGAAGAAACGCTCTATAACATTCTTGTTATAGTACCTGCGCAAAACAGCAAGGTATTTGGCCGTGCATACACAAGAATCGAGCCTTTTCTCCTCTGCGCTGTTGACTTCTAGCTCCCATACTTCATTGACCTTGCCCTCGTCGAAGTTCTCTACCCTTGCTGATCTGAAAGCTATATCTGGTGGGAGGACTGCCTCAGCGCCGTAAACCATAAAGTATGGTGAGACGCCGGTGTTACGACTGGGCTGAGTTCGGAGGCCCCAGACCACGGCTGGTAACTCCTTGAGCCATCTTCCAGGAGCTTTGTCGTTTTCTCTGTACATCCTCTTCTTTAGTGCGTCCAAGATCATGCCATTTGCCCGCTCGACTTGTCCATTAGCCCTAGGGTGCGCCACCGAGACGTATTTTACTACTATGCTCCTTTCATCGCAGAAGTCCCAAAAAGCGTTCCCGGTGAACTGAGTACCCAGATCAGTAATGATGCTGTTGGGTACGCCGAAACGGTGGATGACCTGGTCGAGGAACGTGATAGCCTTCTCTGAGGATGCCTGTACCAGAGGAATGTATTCTATCCACTTAGAAAATTTGTCAATTAGCACGAAGACGCATGTAAATTTCCTAGGAGCCGGTTTGAAAGGCCCGATCATGTCCAGCCCCCAGCACGCGATGGGCCAAGAGGCTAGAATCATCTGGATCTCATGTGCTGGTACATGGATTCTCTTAGCGAAGAACTGACAACCCTCACAGCAGTGGACTAGCTTCTCTACGTCGGCTACTGCTGACGGCCAATAGAACCCTGCTCGGAAAGCCTTACCGACCAGTGTTCTTGAGGCCACGTGGTTGCCGCAGGAGCTAGAGTGGATTTGGTCCAGGAGATGCTCACCTTCCTCCTGGGTTATACACTTCATCAAGATTTCCTCCTTTGCGTTTTTGTGCCATAACTTGCCATCGACGAGCAGATACTGCTTACTGCGACGCATCAGTTGCTCGTTTTCTGTTCGATCAGTATAACCGCTACCATCTGTTAAGTACTTGATGAAAGGTGTCCTCCAGTCTGGCTCATGAGTGGTCGGAAGCGGCTCGGTTGTGCTTGTTGCCGGAACCGTAGCCACTAATTGCTGGTCTGGAGCTTTGTCGACCGTAGAATCTTCGTTTTCGATGGAAGGCGTGAGCAGGTCTTGGACGAATACGCCATGTGGGATTTTGGCTCGGGATGATCCTAACTTTGACAACACATCCGCTGCCTGGTTCTTGTCCCGAACCACATGTATGTACTCGATGCCATAGAACCTGCCTTCCAGCTTTCTTATCGATTTGCAGTATGCGTCCATCTTTTCGCTGGTTGTGTCCCAGTCCTTGTTGAGTTGGTTGATGACCAGAGCCGAGTCTCCGTAGGCATAGAGATGTTTAACACCAAGCTCAACCGCAATGCGTAAACCATGCAGGCATGCTTCATACTCGGTGGCGTTATTAGATGCTGGGAAATAAATCCTGAGGACATACCGGAGCTGCTCCTTGGATGGTGACACGAAAAGAACCCCTGCTCCCGCACCGTCAATGTTGAGAGAACCGTCGAAGTACATCGTCCAATATTTGTCGGATCCCAGAGAGGCAGGCGTGCTTAAGTCTGTCCACTCGATGATGAAATCGACGAGTGCCTGAGACTTGATTCTAGTACGGCTTGCAAATTCCAAGGAAAAGGGGCATAGCTCCATTGCCCATTTGACGATGCATCCGTTCGCATCCTTATTGCAAATGATGTCCCCCAAAGGATACTCGGTCATGACCACCACACGATATCCGTTGAAGTAATGTCTCAACTTTCGGGATGTTATCAGTATGGCATAGAGCAGTTTCTAAATCTATGGGTACCTGGTCTTGGATTCATTGAGTACCTCACTAATGAAATAAATTGGCCACTGTACCTTGTAGGCGTGGCCCGGCTCATCGCGCTCGACCACCATTGTAGTGGAAACCACCCGATCGGTTGCCGCGATGTAAAGTAGGAGAGTTTCGTCTTCTCTGGGAGCAGTAAGTACCGGGGGTGATGTGAGGTATTCTTTTAGCTGCGTGAAAGCAGCGTCTGCTTCCTCCGACCACTCAAACTTCTTGGATGCTTTGAGCAGTTTGAAGAACGGTAGCCCTTTTTCTCCTAATCTTGATATGAAACGGCTTAGCGCGGCCATGCATCCGGTAAGCTTTTGGACATCTTTCACCTTTTTTGGGGGCTTCATGTCTAAGACAGCTTTGACTTTCTCCGGGTTAGGGCGTATGCCATCGTAACTGACGACGTTGCCGAGTAGTATGCCAGAAGGAACGCCAAAGATACACTTCTTTGGGTTTAATTTCCATTGGAACGTATTGAGGGCTGCAAAGGTGCATTCTAGATTGTCAACAAGGGTACGTACTTCCTTGGTTTTGACAACTACATCGTCGACATAAGCCTCGATGAGGCCGTCTTTTATCTCGTCGTTGAGGCAGGCCTGTATAGCGCGTTGGAAGGTAGCTCCAGCGTTTTTTAGCCCGAACGACATAGTCGTCTAGCAGTAGGCGCCGAAAGGCATGATGAAAGATGTCTTGATCTGGTCATCCTTTTTGAGAGCGATCTGGTGATAACCAGAGTAGCAATCGAGAAAGGAGAGCAGCTCGCAACCGGCGGTTGAATCTACGACCTCGTCTATGCGAGGTAAGCCGAAGGGGTCCTTAGGGCAGTGTTTGTTGAGATCAGTGTAATCAACGCACATTCTCCATTCATTATTCTTTTTGCGTACAAGAACTGGGTTGGCTAACCATTCCGGATGATACACTTCTTTGATAAATCCGGCTACCAAAAGCCATGTAACTTCTACCCTAATCGCCTCCTTCTTGTCGCGAGCGAACCGTCATAGCTTCTGCTTGATTGGTTTGGCCTTGCTGTTGACATTTAAGGAGTGCTCAATCAAGTTTCGAGGTACACCGGGCATGTCGGAAGGTTTCCATGCAAACACATCCACGTTGCTCCTCAAGAACCTGACAAGCGCGTCTTCCTATTTGGGATCCAGGTTGGCCCCGATGAGGGCCGTTTTGCTGGGATCGCCATCGACTAGCTGGATCATCTTGTGCTCCTTGGACCTGATGTTCTTGCGCGGAGCCTCGAGCTTTGGGATCTCTAGGTGGTCGGCCGAGGTCTTCTTAGCGTCGAGCATGGTCTCGGCCATGCGAATAGAGAGGTCGTGGGCCTCTGCTATTTTGAAGCTGTCGTCCTCGCAGGTATAAGCTGCGTATACGTTGCCCCTGAGGGTTAAAACTCCTTTCTCGGTAGGCATCTTGAGCACCAGATACCTGTAATGAGGTATGGCCATGAACTTGGTGAGCGACGGTCGACCAAGAATAGCATGGTAGGTGCCGTCGAAGTCAGCGACCACGAAGTTGACGTAGTCAGTGCGGAAGTGGTTCGGGGTCCCGAATTGCACAGGTATCGTGATCTGCCCGAGAGGTGTAGAGCTCTGTCCGGGGAGAACGCCCCAAAACTGTGCCTCGTAAGGCTTCAGGTCCGCCTTGGATATTTTCAGGGCGGGCAGGCTGTTCTTGAATAGTATATTAATGGAGCTACCGCCGTCGATCAGTACCCTATCGAACTAAACCTTGTTGATACAAGGATCGAGGACCAGGGGAAAACGCCCTGGCTCAGGTATGGCGGCCCATTGGTCCTTCCTGCTAAAGTAGATTTCATGGTGAGACCACAGAGGAAGCCGCGGATCGGTGAGAAGGTTGTCGGTGTTTGCCACGTTCAAGCAAGCATGGGCGAGCAGCTTGCGTTCTCGTTTGGTCTCAATGGACACCTTGCCGCCGATGATGGTGTGCACGCGATCAGTCGGCTTGACGTATTTATGACGAGGGTCTGCATCGTCGTCGTCATTGTCCTCGTTGCGCTGTTCCCCCACGTCGTTAGGCTTGTCGGACGTATCTAGAGCCTGTTGACGCGTGTAGATAGTCTTGAGGACGCGGCAATTCTCCATGGTGTGGTTCGACTTAGGATGGAGCTGGCAGGGCCCCTTCAATGCTTTGGCATAGTCATCCTCGCAGTTACGACGTCTGCCGCCCTTTTTCACGGTATTGACCTCGCCGTCGTCTTCCCGAGCACGCTTGCTCCTGTAATCGTCACGGCGGTTGCGCCACTGATTACGTTGGTCACGGTGGTCGCGGGAGTCGTTGCGCTGGTTGTGGCGGTCAAAATTGTCGTTCCGACCACGATTGCCGCGGTAATCGTCGCGGTGTGGAGGGTGGTCGGAGCATGGAACCCTTGCTGCTTCTTCAACGATTATCTTTTTAGCGTCGTCAGCGTCCGTGTATTTCTTAGCGGTGGCTAAGAGCGCTGTGACTGATTCAGGTCTCTTCCGGAGGAGCTTGTCTCTTAGGGCGTCGTGGAAGCGGAGGCCGGTGACGAAAGCCTCGATTGCTTCGTTGTCGGAGATTGACGGGACCTTGATGCGCATCTCCGAGAAACGCCGAACGTACTCACGTAGTGGTTCGTCTTTCCGATCTCGGATCCGTTGCAGATCATACTTGTTGCCGGGTAGTTCACAAGTAGCGATGAAATTGTCGATGAAGGCCTGCTTGAGCTCCTGCCAAGAGTCAAAATAGTTCGCCGGCAAGCTAACCAACCATTGGTGACCTGCATGACCAACAGCGACTGGGAAGTAGTTAGACATGACGTGCTCGTCAGCCATGGCTGATCGGCACGCAGTTTCGTAGAGCATGACCCATAACTCGGGGTTTTCCTTGCCGTCATACTTCTGAAGTTTCTCGAGCTTGAAATTCTTGGGCCATATGACTTGGCGAAGGTGTGGAGTGAACTGCTTCAGACCCGGCAGGCCGTGGGCGGTGTCATACTCCATACGGCGATAGCTTTCATGGGATGCACGATCATTGGCTCTCTGGTTGATGCGAGCACGCAGATCACGTCCACTGAGGTAATGGTGGAGATCGTTATTGCCATCGCGGCGATCTCGATTGCCATCCGGATTAGCCCTGCGACCGTGGTTATCACGGCGATCATCGCGGTTATCTCGGCGGTTGTCACCTCGAACGTCGTGGCGGTTATCCTCTCGGCGGTGGTTTTCGTCCCGACCACCATCATGACCACCGTTTCTGCCTTGACGGTTGTCTGACGGGTCGTTGTTGTGTGAGCCACATCGGTTGAGCGGCTGTGAGCGACTTGAGTATTGGCGGCTGTGGCTTGATTCAACTGAAATGGATGGAGCCCGGGCTTGATTCATCTCTACGGTCTGAGCCATAGTAGCCGTCAGATAAGCTTGTATGTCATCATGGACTGCTTGGGTCTTGGGAGTGTTGGGCAGCCGCTGCATTGTCGCCATGGCGACGGCTACGTTGGCGCTTGGGGTCTTGAAGACTTGTTTGTCCCCCACCCTGTCAAAAGCATTGTTGAGGTCACGTGGTTGGACCCTTATGCGTCGTGCCTCCTGTCTGCTTCAGCTTTGATTTGCTGGCGATTAAACCAGTCAATGTTGCGTGCTTCGCGTGCAGTCTTTTCTTGTTCTATTTCGCCAACTGCTGGCGGCTCGTCATTGCTGACAACATGGATCAAATCCCCTCGTCTTGGTGGGAAAGACGGAAATTGGGGGAAACCCGGGGCATGGTCTGGTAGATCCAGATCGTATTTGACGCCTTCATCTTCATGACGCTGAAGCTCGGTGTGGACAGATGCGTTGGATGCGATGCCGGATGAGGAGCTGGAGTCGCCCTCTCGGACCGTGTGGACGGATCCTTCTTGATAATCTTTAATCCGGACCATGTTGACGATGTTGCATGGCTTTGGCTGAGATCAGTGTATAGGACACAGATCCGAGCGGCGTCGTAGATTGTACGCGTAGCTGGAGGCAGCGTTTTGCAGGCCGTAGGGCTGGACCTGGTGGTTCTCCGTCGGGACTTCATACTCGCAGAGTCGGAGACTCATCGCGAAGGCTGGCTGGCGATGAGCGAAGCGCCCCTCAGAAGTAGATACGACCACGAGATCTGTTCCAAGTCACGCAGGATGACTGGTCCGAGCTGATCGGGTAGATCTATTGTGGGGAGCTGTTACCTGCTCATTAGGTTGGCTTTGAATCGTACTTACCAGAGCTAGGGTTTCAGCGAGTTTGATGCCGACCCGATCGATGGAGTCGAGCAGGTCGGTGTTGTCGATCTGCTTTCCTCTGTAGCGGGGAAGCGGATGATGGGTTGTCGGCGTGGCTATAGGTGTGGTCGGAGCCAGATGTACCATGGTCGGAGCCAGATCCATCGTGGTCGGAGCCGTATTCGTCGTGGTCAGAGCCATGTTCACCGTGGTCGGAGCCGTGTTCACCGTGGTCGGAGCCGTAGCCGATGCAGGTGAAGTAGTCGTCGGCGCGGGTTGAATCCACGCCTCCTCTGTGGTCATGGCGATGGAGTCATCGGAGCCGGTGGTCCAGGTGATCTGGCCGACGGTGAACGTGAGGCCGTTGGGCGTAGCCATGGAGCCGGAGATGATGACCATCTTGTTTGCTTGGAGAGCAGTACGCACACCCCCTACCTGGCGCGCCACTGTCGATGAAATATGGTCGGCAATCTACCTAGGGTTATGCCCAAGGTAGTAGATTATCGGCAGACAGATGCGCAAGCCCCAAACAAGACGGTGACGCAAGACAGACACGAGGTTTTATCTAGGTTCGGCCGCCAAGAAGGCGTAATACCTACGTCCTGCATCTGATTTGTATTACTGTATGTCAATGAGAGATGTTTTTTAGAGGGGTCCCCTGCCCGCCTTATATAGTCCGGGGGGCAGGGTTACAGATCTGGAAACTAATCCTAGTCAGTTACAATTGCCATATGTGGCCGGATAAGGATTCCTATTCTAACCGACCAGGATCCTGCTTGGTCACCAAATCCGTCTTGATTCCTTGTGCGGGACTCCGATCAGGTTAACTGGGCCGCATGTCGTCTTTTGGGTGGACCGAACCCATCGATCCGGGCCAGCCCAAGCTTAGCCGTAAGGGTATAGGGGTTAATATCCCCACAGCGATGGTTCACCCTCAAAGGCTATGGGCCACCGCATGTAAGTGGGATACGGAGCTAAAAACGCTCCCACGGCCCATTAATGCCTAGGAGTTCGAAGGCTGGCACACCAGTGCATTCATGGCCGCTCTAGGGCACCCTAGAGTGAGGGGAGGTTAAGGATGGGCCTGCTAGCGACCAATACCCAAGGCGCGTGAAGCACCATGGGCGTCCTGACCCTCGTTTTGAGTCTAGGATGATGCAAGGTCCATGGTTTTTCCTCAAAGAAAGGCATCGAGCCCTTGGACCGGTCGAACAGATCTAAGAACTATATGGACCGGCCACCAAGAGTCTAGAGTTAGTCACCAGCTGATCTCGAATAGGGCCCCCACGAAGGGGATGCTAGGGCTCCACTCAAACAAGCCTGTTAACAACTCACCGAGCACCGTGCTCCATCTAGTGAGGAAAGCACGACACGGCTCAACCCCTCTGTTCTAGCAAATGGAAGCGTGAGGGACGATGATCACAAGATGAATCAACCCCCTAACCCGACCCCTGCTATGCATAGGGCCTCAGGGGCTCGGCATCACAAAGAGACAGAACACGCGGTCGTAGACAAATGATGAGTCACCTCCAGTTGCGAAAACCATGGATGGACTACAAAGCGACAGTAACGAACAATACTCCCGTGCGCCCTCAAACGATGAATCGCAAAAAGCCTTTGTAGGAGTGTTCACTCTTCCAAAGGCTCAGGGGCTACTGTCGGATATGTATACCTAGATATTCGAGCCAAAGGATTAATGAGCGTCACATCGGCTCATCCGATGGTTAAGGACGCAACTGCGGCCTCGTCTAACCCCAGGGGCCGGGCCATGCCTCATCCAACTCTGAGGACGAGGTTTCTGCCTTGTACAACCCAAGGCGTGGGCTCTGACTATGAGGATGAGGTTTCTGCCTCGTCCAACCTAAAGGTGTGGGCTCTAACTCCTCTGACCCTAGGGCACGGGCTCTGACTTGTCCAGTCCCACGGGGAGGGCTCCACCTCATCCGACCCCCAAGGGTCGGATTCTGTCTCACCTGGCCCCTAGGGCAGGATTTCCGCCTCGCCCATTCCCTAGGAGTCAAATTTGCTACCGGACAAAAGCAGTGGCCCTAGGGTGGGACCCGAACCGCTTCAACCACTACGGTGTGGAGGCGCATGCCAAGGAGCATGTCTTGGGCGTGTCCTGATGCGACTGGCGGTCACATCCGGCCATGCTAGGAGACTCATGTCGCCCACTGTGTCAATAGGCCAGCACTATGCTGCCAACTCCCTGCCTGACCACCATCCAACGTAAGTCTAGCGGCATCAGTTGACTGGCACTATACTGCCAACCCCCGGTATGGCCTTTGTCAGGGGACCCTTTGACCATTCCATCCACTCGGATGTGATGGAAGACAAGAACGGTGCACGATGCCCGCACATATGCTGCAGCGACCAATAGGACCCCGGTGCGACGCTACTGCCACCACGATCTATAGGGTCAGCGGGACCCACGCGAAGAGGAGGATGGCACACCCCCGGGAGCCTTATTTCTCTTTCTTTTTTCCCTCTTCCCTTCTCTCAGATTAAGGTATCTTGTTCTCTCCCCTTTCTATAAAAGGGAAGGTAGGGCACTGTTCAGGGAGAGATCAATCGACCGATAGATCGAGCAGCAGAAGCATCGAGCAATCGAACCACAGAGACTTGGGAGCTCCTCCCTCTCTCGCCAGTTTGTAACTCCCTACTACAAACTCAGTGTTGGTAACACGAGCAGCCTGAAACTGGACGTAGGGACATTCGGCCCGAACCAGTATAATCCTTGTGTCCTCTTAGCACACTATCTAGGTCAGACACGCAATATACAAATTTACTACTCAGCTGTTCGAAACACCGACAATGCCTTACATGGTGCAAACTTAAGGGCCATTTGGTTGGACTTTCTAACCTGCTTTTGCTTTTGCAAAAGCCAAAAGCCAACCAAAGAGATCTAAAGCCACTGCTGCTTTAGGCCAAAAGCTACTTTTGCTCTAGTATAAAATTGAAAGCACCTTCACCACTGCTTTCAGCTGCTTTTGGGGTAAAAAATTACCCATCTGCCATTGGTTATGAAGTGAATCATTATTTTGTCTGTTTCTGTTCATACCACCGATGGAGCGGCACCTGCGGTCCCAGCGACGCGGTGGGTGAGCGGCATCGGTCCCGGCAATGCGGCCCCTATAGCTCCGATGGCAAGGTCCGGCGGCACGGCGGGCGAGCAGCAATGGTCCCAAAGACGTGTCCCCTGTAACTCCAATGGCGAGATCCAGCAGCACGTCTCCTATGGCCTGGTGGCACACCCCCTGCAGGCTCTGATGCAGTGGCCCCTTCCTCAGCTAGTCTAGCCACCCTCTCCTCCCCTCACCGGTGACCCATTCCCTCCCCTCTCGAGTGCACCAGTAGAGCCATGGGTCACCGAGCATAGAGAACACCGAGCACGGGCGAGCGACACCATCGTAGGCGGGCCTCGCAGTTGCCGTGGGTGCACTACCAGCACGGCGAGGTGGCCAAGGCCAGAGGGTGGCCCTGCAGCTGAGTAGCAGGCCAAGGCCGGCCGTAGGCTCAAGCGCCGTGGTGTCCCTGCGTGTTTGATTTTTCTTGATCTGATTTGCTAATGAGACAACCAGGACCTGTACATATGAATTTAATAAAGGAAAAGGGTCTAACTGTAAAGCCATAAGAGACAACAAATAGTAGTAAAGTTAGTTTTCAATTTGTAAAGAGTAAATGGGTTAAACAGTAAAAGTGACTACAAATCGCAACGGCTTCTCTCCACCAAATGGCCTTCTGCTTTTCCCACAGCTACTTTTCCACAGCCCACAGCTCATAGTAGCTTTTTCAAAAGCCACAGCTCAACCAAACAGGGCCTTAAATTCCTACCACTGTGCCATATTGATAGGAAGAACAGAAAAAGGGATGTGCTTACTTTGACAAAGATGCCTGTTTATGCAGCGTTGTCGCATAATTTAGGAAGCAATTTGCTCGAAATGTTGGAAAACCCCTATGATTCCCGTGGGGAAAAATGCTTCACTTCCTTGGTAATTGTCAAAATCCATACTCTTTACTCTTGTTTACACCAAAATTTGGAAGAAGAGTTGCAAGGACTTAAAAGCTCCCAAGATCATGTCATCAAGAAATCAATCGCGTGCAGGTCGGTATCAGCTGATTTGAACGCAAAACTGGAATCAGCTTTCTTCAGATGGCGCCAGCAGATAACGACAAAGGCTACGATTATCGCCGGAACAAGACATGTTAGACTCTACAAAAAGGGAAAGATTAGAGTCCAAGTTATCTTAAATTAGGAATGTTTTCTCTAGGGTCAAAGATTGTGATGAGTTGTGCTTAGATAGGAGTCATGTGCAGGTCCCGGGTATAAATATCAAAGCCCGGCTATTATAAAAAACACACAATCAATCAAATATAAGTTACTTACTTTTTTAGCTCCGGCCACCCCTTAGGAGTAGGAGTAGAGTAGATCTCGACGAGTTCTTAGGAAAGTACGACAGCATCGATCCGGTCGACCTCCACTGCTTGTCTGTAAGTACCGTCATGGCTTATACCTTTGTTCATACGGTTGCATCGATCCGGTCGACCTCCACTGTGACTCTAGTATAAGTTAGTTATCGACTCTTGTCTAGTTCAAGTACGGCTGCATCGATTCGGTCGACCTCCACTGCTCGAACTAGACTAAGGTCAAGTTATCGGCTCTATCAAAGGGTGGCGTTCCTTCAGATAGATTCATTAAGTTACCAATATTGCTTATTGCTTCCATTATTTATTTAATTACAGCAATATCACTTCGCCCGATTGGGATTGATCTAGATTGACCTTATATCTTGTTTAACCCATCGTTTGTTAATCTAAATTTGATCTAACCTGCACTTTAAACGATGAGTTATGTTTTATCGGCTATTTTACATCAATCTTGATCGTGCATAGCGTGCGGTTAAGGCATGTTTGATCTTAAGTAGATCTGTTGGCTAGCGAAAATGGTTCCATGGCCCGTTATCACGATCTATGTGATTTTGCCTCACACCCCACTGTTAGCACCGTGGAGTGGGATCGTTATTTGGTATATCTGTTCCTGAGAGGACATGACCTTAACTGTGCGTTATGCCTGAATCGGCTGTTTTAGATGATATCGAGCGCTTTCACGAACAGTTCGCATCACGAGATCGTTGAAGTAGCGATAGATTGAAAGATGTGTTAGTCCCATGATCTTATTATTGTATTACGGCATGCATGATTCTGTCTCATGCCCCACTAATATTAGTAATAAATTAGGGTCATCGAGTCTATTGTTGTTTCTACGGCCTGCATGATTCTGCCTCATGCCCCACTGGTTATAGCGATAGATGAGATCTAATATGTTCATTAGATTTATCTCTATTAAATGATTGAATGGTGACGAACTATTTATTTTATAAAGGAGTTCGGTTACTTGCAGTCATTGGCTTAGCATGAAGTAATTACTGTTAATATCTTATTGCCATTGACCAATATTTGTTTAAAGAATGATATTCATCCTGAACGATAATCGATTCTTCTTACACAACCCCATGAGCTTTAACCGATTTATTCTTATGAATATGCTGGAATCGACTATTTAGTCGATCTCTTTTCATATTGGCTCTCAGAGCCGCACATTCGGGACTGTCTGGCAACACCGGTATGTTCCGCCCTTAATTACTGATAAACTTTCTCTCATTGTTAATTACAGGGTCAAATTGACTGGTACGTCTTGGGAGGAGTGCGCAGGATCGACCATCCCTGCGCTGAAGCTAGGCGGATCTCCAGCTCCATCGAACGGACCCTTCCGGATTGCTACGTGTGTCCTCGGCACGAGACAAAATTCTATGTCGACAACTCTTCATATGAAACTCGATCCGCGATGGCTAGACAACCCCGGGTATTCTGGCTTAAGAAGAAGATCTTCTACGCAAATCGATAAAACCTCCGAACCCCTACCCCACCCATACACAGTGGCACCGTCGCTCTATGAGATGAACTGGCCATAGATCTATGCTTTGGATGTGAGGCAAACAAGGGAGTTCTTTTCCCTAATCGCTGCGGCTGAAGCCACAAATAAAGAGTGAGTCTCTTGGGACTCGAACTCTGACCACCCTAAGGGGATGTACCTTCATCATATTTATCTTTTTTGAATTACTCGTGTGCTTGCACGGCCATAGTGGGAAAACACAGCATACAAAGAAAGGCCACACATTGAAAAGCATGCATCTACCGCACCTGTCACCTAATGACAAGGTTGTTTCAGTATTGCGCTGTAGCCCTGGCAGCAAAGATGAACCGGATAGAAATGGTAATTCATTTAAATTCAGTTTTATTGAAGTTAGGATGACAAAATGAGAATTCATTTAATACCAATAGTTATAAGCAACCTAGATTAAATTGGTATATGAGGAAGCAAAACAAATAGCAAACAGTTAATATTATTTTCGCTTGAACTTGACATTATCAGAAGAATGGTGTAAGTAAACTGAAACGGCTAACATTTTCCCTTGAACTTTGTGCTATCAGAAGAATGGTGTAAAGTGCTGTGATCTGATGCATAATCATTTATTCTGTATAATTCCTACAGCATCTTGCGATTTATTTCGGCTTTGATCAGGCAACAGGATGTAAACACAAGCATTGCAGCTATTTATATACAGAAAACTGCAGTTATGTATGATTCGATGCCCTTTTCTTGACGTGGCGGCTCAATTTTTTTTTTTTGAGCATCACTCATTGTGGAGGGCCTAAGGGCCAGGTGGACATGAACAGGTCCACTTCAGCCAAGCTTTTCAAGCAGCCTGTTCGGCTGGGGCTGAAACGATTGTATACGATCATGGATTATTACTGTTGGCTGGTTTTGTATAAGAGAAAAATACTGTTCTGCGATCGTTTACGATCAAACGAACAGGGCGAAGGTTTCAAGACTACCGTGGTTTTTCTTTTTTCTTGGTTGACCTGGAACATATAAATTTTATGAAAAATTGATTGATGCTGAATATTGGTCCAATTCAATGGTGATTGTATGTTACAGGATTCAACTATATTTACCCATAGCAACACGGAAACTCAACTAGTTACTAACAAAAAAAATGATCTGATCCACTCTCTTTTTACAGCTAGCCCATATACGATCCGTGTAAAGCAGTTCATTCGGTTGGGTGTCTACCATGGCCATCGGCCCTAGGGTTGAAAACGGTCGGGAACGGTCGGGAGAACACCGTAACCATTCCCGCTCCTACATTATATGACCGGGAACGGTGGCGGGAACGGGAAAGCCGGGCGGGAAAACGAATTCGATATTACGGGATATCAGGGACAGAATACTTCAACCGGGAACGTGTCGATTACGATCGGGAATCGATAACACAAAAACGGGAACATCGATATACATGTAACCACTTAAAACAGTTAGCCCGACGCAATAATTGCAACCATGCATTGATGCATATACGGATGAAAGCAACACGGAATGAAGCAACCACACACAGTACATCACAGTTCACAGGCAATGAGGCAACAGTCACATAGCACACAAGTCACAACAGTACATCACAGTTCACAGGCAATGAGGCAAGGCAACCACACACAGGCAATGGTCCAACACTCGACTCACTCACAGACAAGAGACAATGAGACAACCTACTGGTCCAACACTCAACTCACAAGTACAAGTCCAAATTAAAAATAAAACATGCCTAGCTGCCAAGTGCCAACAGCCAAACACACAATAGATGAACATATCATAAGCAGACAACACTACATGTCAAAGAAGCCCAGATCATCTCCATGTGGTCCATCTCCTTCGTCATCGCTGTCCGCGACATCATCGTCCTAAAAAAAATAGGAGGCATCAGTTTTGGAAAGAACTGATCCAGCCACAGTCCAGTTATCAACTAATATGCAAAATCATAGACAAGGGTGAAGCTCTGTCCCTCTGTTATTCTGAATCAAGATATATGTAGGAAGCATATGTAGCACATGCATGACACATAAAGTTCTTAAGTTTAATAGAATCTTTATTTTTAAGTTGCTTTAATTTTAAGGGTGTTAATTCACTTCTAGGTAAGTTTTTTTTGGTTTTCATACTTACTTGATTTCTAAGTTGTGCTTATTTAGATTTCCCAAAAACTCCTAACAGTTTGTTTCTTACTTTGAACTTTTCTGCTCAGTTACCAACTCACAGTTGCTTGAAGCTAACCTTCGGTTCAGTTGCTACTAGTCTATCAAGTGATGTATAAATACTAGAATTATTATCCTTTCCCCTAGATTAGAACTCTAGAGTAAACACTAGTAGTCTAGTACACTACACAGCCACAGCCACGTACAACTGCAACATATATATAACAAACAATGTAGCAAAATGACTAGATAACTCAATTAACAATACCTCAATGTTCAGCTTTGAAACAAGGGCCTCAATAACTTAAAGATCACCAACAATAGAACCAATCTTCTTATCTGAAATTCAAAGTAAGCCAAGACTCATATATCAGCAAACATGATTATGATAAAATATTGTACAACTAAAACTAAGATGCTTTTCTAACCTCTTCTTTCTGCAGCAACCCAATCTTTCATGCATATCAAAGTTTCAACCATTTCAGGGTCAAGGCGGCTACGGAAAGGATCAACAACACGTCCACCAGCGCTAAAAGCAGACTCAGAAGCCACAGTTGAGACTTGTACAGCTAGCAAATCACGAGCTATTTTTGAAAGAATAGGATACTCATCGGTCTGGTTCTTCCACCATGCCAGGATATCAAACTGACCACTGAGCCTCAGATGCGAATCTGCCATGTACTTGTCCAGCTCATTCAGATCATCAGCACCATGCCCACTAGACTCATACAAGAAGTTCTCTAGTTCATCATCTCCACTGTCCACTAACATGTCATCTGTATCCTTAGCATCATTTGATCCACTTTTAGGCCTTGAAGATGAAGGAGCAGCAGCATAGAACTAGTACAATTTCTTCATGACATCAACAAGTTCATCAACATGAACTTGAGATGAGATTGTAACACCTCAGGTGTTTAAATACTAAAATATGCCATGTCATTATATGCATAGCACATCATTCATGTGTTAGTAAAAATTTTGATATGCATACACTAAAACAAGTTTACCTTTATGTGGTATGTATTGAATTGTATTGTTTGAATCAAGTTCAAAAATTTTGTTTGGATTTGAATTTTCAAGAAAACCCTGATTTTCAGTATTTAAATCCTACCCTGAAAACTCATTTCAAAATCTAAGCATATTTTGGGGTTGAGCCTAAAAGCAAAAGTGTAGAGCTTGTCAAGTTATACAAAGTTTATTTTTGGAGTTTTCAAAGTTGTTATGAAAAATTTGAAGTAATTTGAAAAGGCGAAATTCTTTAAATGTTCCCTATTTGAATTCAAATTTGCATTTCAAAATGTAGACCGAATTAGGGGGTGCTTATGAAAGCAAAGTTGTAGAACTTTGGATTTGGAACAACTTTTATTTTTGGAGATTTTTGAGTTGTTATATAAATTTGGGAGTAATTTGGGAAAATAGGCGGTGGCAATTTTGTAATTTTGATGAATAGTACTCGCGGCCGACATCCCACCGCCGGCCATGTTTCCACCGGCTTCTACGCGCGCCCACAGGTGCCACCTCTGGCCTTGACATGTCCGTGTCGTCGTGGTGTGTCAAGCGCACCGTTCACCGCCACTTTTCGCCCACTGGTTAAGTCTCGAACGTCGTCGCCGTTCTCTTTTCTCCTCTATTTTCCCAACGCCGCTGCCATAGCTCCGTCGAGCTCGCCTCACCTCCTCAGCGCAAACCAGCCTCGGCTAAGCTTGCCACAGCTTCGCTAGTTCCTTGCGCAACCAGTCCTCTAGCCCTTGTTGCTTGATTGCACCGGGAACCGCCGTTCTTTGCCTTTCTTCCCCGCAGCCGGCAACCTCACCGTGGTGTGCGCGTCGCCGTGGCTGGAGTTCCACGGTGGGTCTTTGTCCTTGCTCAGCATGTCACCAGCTTCGCCTTGATCCCGTGTTGCTCTATGACTGGTTATTTGATCCTTTTGATCACCGCAGTCGCCTGAACGCCGTCACCGACGTGGCTCACGCCGCCGTGATTGCTGTGACCGTGACCCACCTCTCTGTTGTTCCTCCGACTCATCCATTGCCTTCAATGTGATCGGGGTGAGCTCCTGGTTCTTCCAGAGTTGTTTATTTCACCGCTACCGGTCTCCTATCGCTGGCATAGCGCTACCATGTAGTCGTGGCCGCCATGGCCGGCGTAGTGCTCGGTCCAGTCCGTAATTGGTCTCGCTGGTGCCACAAATCGATGCGCCGTGATGTAGTGATCATGTTTGTACCTTGGCCATCGCCGGTGACCCCGCCATCGGCGAGATTTCGCCGGTCAAAGCTGTTGTCGCCGTGGTCAGCGCGGGAGGTAGGGGATGACATGTGGGGTCAGATTGTTAGTGACTCAGTGTTTCAAAATGGATTTTTCTATTTTGCAGATTTGAATGAATAGTGATAGTTTTTGTTATTTTTGTGTAGAATTATTTCAAGTTCCAAAAATTATGAAAATTTTTGTGTGACCTCTCTGTGATGCATATTATTTAAGAAAAATATGAAATGTTGTTTTTTAGTACTTTTTGAATGTGATGAAAATTGCTCAATTAATTAATAAATGGGTTTCCATGATTTTTCTAGGCTTAATTAATTATTCAAAAATTATGAAAATTGTTTTGCCACTTAGTTATCATGTGATGAACCTTTACAAAAATTTTGAGCTCAATTGGAACAAGTTGATTTATTTCATAATTTTGAATTAAATAATTAATTCATAAAAGCAAATAGTAACCTTTAATGATTTAGGTTTTTCTTGAATTTTTGATTGAGTGATGACCTTGGGTCATTAGTTAGTAATGATCCTTGGCAATTGAAGTATGTGTTAAAAAAAGGTTTAGTTAGTTTGACTTGTAACTGTACCGCGAAGAAAAGTTGTATTCGAGTTGTTAATTTTGCATCCATCATCAAGCATCATGTTTCGTATCCCGCATCATGTTAAACATGGCATTGTTACTACGTGTAGTGAACGAAGGTGAACACGTGGTACTTAATCAAGTTGCGGAGGAGGTTAATCCGTCTGTTGAGGTCGGATCTGATAATTATGGAACGTCTCAAGAACCTGACTTTTCCATGAACCAAGACAAGCCCCGGATGCATTTAAACCTACCTTGTGTTTTACAAGTTTTTATCGCTTTTTCTTTTCAATACTGCATTAAGTGATTAGGAGTTGAGTGGAAACCTAATTGGTGCATTACCAACCTTGTTTTTCCATATCTACCTTGTTACCAGTTTTAATTCGTAAATGCCTAGTTATGCTTAGTCATGCTTAGCCGAGTGATTACCTGTCACCTGCGAGTTTTAAATGGATCTTTGGTTACGTTTGGTTACTTATGTTATTATGAGATATGAGCATGTGGAGTAATAAATCTAGACCGAGCGGACTCGGTGTGTGAGAGCCACAAGACATGGAGGTCTTATGAGCGACTTCTTTCCGCCTGTGTCGATTAAGGTCCGTCCGTTGTTGAATTGCATGAGGTGAAACTTTGTAGTACTAACCACATACCCCGGTAAGCCTTAACTCGGCTATTCTATTACGAGAATGGCTACTCACGCACTGGGAGTGGAGAGATGGCGAGAGTAGCGTGTACCCACGTGGCCATGGGCTGGAATGGTGGAGTACTGTATTCTTGGGTGGCGCGAACCCGTTCTTGTTCTAGAGGATCTAAGGGTAGATTGGTATATGTAGGTCAGGGACCTACATATGTCGTGTGGTCTGGAATCCCCAGCTGGGTTATAATTGGTTTGAATCGTTGTTGCTCCTCGGTTATGGAGACTCAACTCACTGTTCATCATCGTAGTTAATAACTGAAACTTGAGTAAGGTTTGAGAAAGAGATTGATATGAAGTTCATGATTTGATTATGGATCATGGCAGATTCATATGTGGTTCTTATAAAGTTTATATGTTGAAGTAAAGAATTTTTTTAAAGAGCTTTTTCGCAAAAGAACTTTGATTATTGCTAAAGCCATACCTTAAATCCCTGAGCCTGCATTCCTGAGTCTTCTCAGTTTTTATTCCGATTAAGTCTTGTTGAGTACTTTTGTACTCAGGGTTCGTTGACCCTTGTTGCAGGTCTGTTTTGGACCTTGCTGCATGACTATTGTTCATGTCGATGACGATAAGTGATTGTGTGATCCTTGGGCAGGATGCTTATTTTGTGTGTTGTATGATACTAATGCCACTCCACTACTACTATGGTTTGTAATAATTATCGAACTTAGTTTGTAAGGTTTGAAACAACTGGTTTGTAAACTAAGTTATCGTAAGACTTCCGCTATTTTACTCTGATGTAGATATTTGAATAAATGTTGTAATACTGCAATGACTCTGTAATGTGATCCTGCTCGGAAATCGTGGATGATTCGGGGTTCCCCGAGGACACCCGACAGTCTTCCTAAGTTACCAGGAACATATGCATAGCCGTCAGAAGTCGTTGGACAGTGACAAGTGCATGTGGGTCCTATAATTTAGGAGGTTCTGCTACAGAATGGTATTAGAGCGATTGTTACAAAGTCTTTGTTGTATTGTTTTATAAAAACTTCAAAATGATTTGGGACAAATAGATATAACTTATTAATTTGGTCCAAATTGCTTCTGCCTTATCTTATTTCATTCTCACCATTCCTTAATTGATTAAAAAGGCTTTGTGTGGTGGAGTAGTAATCTTATTATGCCCTATATAAAAATAACTGTGGTTATGTACCTTATAAGCTTTGATGTTTTTATTCGTAAGAACGATTCATGCATCATGATTAATTCACTTGTTACTTCCTTCACTCTGAGTCTGGGTTGGGTAGTGAGTCTAGGTTGAGTTATGTAATCCATCCTGGCTGCTCTTTAGATTTTGATCAGATTGTCTTAATTGGATTAATCTTGCTTCCTACAGTATGGCTCGTACCAAGATAACACCCCGTAAGTTCGTTGGACCTAAAGGAGTTCCTCGTCACCAGCTTGTCCCTAGGAATGATGGTGCTAGCAGTAGCAGCTCTAGGCCTGGTCCCCAGGTAGAGATACAGAGGCTTTCAGCAGAGTTAGCATAGGCTACTAGGGATAGGGCCTTGGATGCCATCTAGGTGGGCAAGTTAAAGGATCAATTGAGGTGTCGCACCACCGCTCATAAGAACTACGAGCGTATGTTAGTTCGTATGGTGGAAGGGAGAAATGAGGCTTGGCATAGGGAAGATGTAGCTAGAGCTAGAGCGCATGAGCTAGAATTTTATGTAGAAGATTTAGAAGAACATAATACTACTTTGCATGAAGAAGTCCATAGGCTGAGCAACCTCCTAGATCCAAATCATGAACCTCAAGCTGACGCAATAGACCCTGGTGTCATCATTGCTGATAATGATGAACTTGAAGAGGAAGAAGAAGAAGATCCAGAAGAATTAGTGATGGTCGATGAAAGTGATAATGAAGGCAGAAATGTTTTCGGAATGGATACGGATCATGAGGTTTGATGTGGTCGAGGAGAAGAGTAGAGTTGTAAAATAGGAGATCTAGTTAAGTTAAGTAGTCTTGTTTAGGTGTGGGCTTGTGCTTAAATAAGTAAACCCAATGTAATGTGTTTGTAGTAAGCTCTTTTAATATTTCAATAAAAAGCTTGTGAGTAAAGTTTGGTTTGTTATGAACAGATGCCTCATACTCGTGCTTCGGATATTCCTGGTTCTTCACAAGACGAGGGTGGTGTTCCTGATCCACCACCAGTTCCGCCAACTCTAGCTGATGCTATCGCAGCACTGGTCCATGTGACCGTAGAAAATGCTCGATTGCTTTGAGAGATAGCTCAGAGTAATCAGAATATGGTGCAAGGAAACCGTGACCGCAATCATAACAGGCAGAAGGCTACGTATGTTGATTTTACCGATACAAGACCATCAGTGTTCACCAAGGCCGATGAACCACTAGAGGCTAATGATTAGCTTCGGACCATGGAGCAGAAATTTGATCTTATTCCATACATGGAGATACAGAAACCTGTGTTTGCCGCCCAGCAACTTAGAGGTGCAACAGGTGCTCGGTGGGCAAATCTAGTGGCTATGCAACCAGCTGGCATTCCAATAACTTGGGCTGAGTTCCGTATTGCCTTCAGAGCTCATTATATTCTAGAAGGAGTGATGGCCATGAAGCTGGATGAGTTCCTTGCTTTGAAGCAAGGGGATCAAACGGTTATGCAATATGTGGGTAGATTCAATCACCTATCATAGTATGCATCTGAACATGTCAATACAGATGCCAAGAAAAAGAAATGGTTCATGCGAGGTTTGAATACCAAATTACAGACAATGATGACTGCATGTACCAATGTTACTATATGAGGCAGTAAAATATTGCATGCTTCTGAGGAAAGTATCGACAGCATAAGGAGATCAGAAAAGAAGAGTGTGCCATCTGGATCTTTTTGGTGGAAATCAAAAGAGGCAAAAGATAATCTATACATCAGTCAACCATTATCGTCCTCCTTATCGTCCGCCGCAGTTCCCAAGCTGGACAATAGTCAAATGTCCATCCTGCTATAACTTACCCGAAGTCACAACAGACAAATGCTCTGGTGTCAATGCTCCAACGTCCCCAGGGTCATAATATCCATGTTACAAT